>NW_026111563.1:255000-295000 GCF_024679095.1 Eriocheir sinensis | reverse complement strand
ATATCTTAAAATGATTTTAATACAAAATAGTCAACATATGGAAGTGTTCATATATGAATTTTTATGCAGATATATTAATTTTTGTGGCGTCAGGAAGGTTTTTCGCGACGAAAAATGAATGATTCGGAGAATTTTCGTCGCGACTTCTGGTCAAGCTCGAGCAAAAACTACTGAAGCTAGGAAGGCGTGCTTGGTGGCAAATGAAAGCTCTATTAATACAGACTAATAATAATAAAATAAATGGAAAGCACTAAATAAATAAAAAAAGTTAAAAGCAAAAAACTAGGACGTGTCCAAATCGCGGCAAAAGGGCCGAAAAACAGGCTATATTGTGACGGCTCGACGACAAACTTGGAATCAAGCTATCAAAAACTCCTTCGAGCTGGTCATACTACATTGCCAGGAGGGGCTAAATGCCAAATTACAGCCTTCTAGAGGCAATAGCAAGGCCACACTAGACGAAAACGGCAAAGTGTCTGGAGTTCGTCAAAATCCCTCTCAAAAGGGTTTACGTTTCGAGCTCAAGCGACAAAACTACTGGGAGTAGGGAAATGTTATGCATCATATTGGAAAACACATTGGTAGGGCTAAAGTATTTGTTAAATAAGTGTTTTGAAAGTCTCAAAAATTGAGTGAGGTTCAAGGTTGGGAACTCAAAAATAGTTTTTTTCAGAGCCGTTTTTTGAAAATTTAGTCGATGTTTTACCCTTTCGAGTAGGTTTTTGAGCCCGTTCGCTTATAACAACATATAGCCCTTTCATTTTGCCGTCGATTGATACAAAAAACATTTCTGTAGACTCAGAAATAAGGGAGTTATGGCGATTCGCATCAAGCGGTTGATTTTCCAAAATTCGCGTCTTAATGACAAGGGCGCCTCAAAATCAAGAGTCCCCCGTCCATTACTTGAGATATCACTGATTTTATTGATCAGTAGCACCCTGTTACTTTCTTTCACCGGCGATAAAAAAAATATTACTCGTTCAACTTCTGGAATGAACCAAAGCATCTATTCGAACTGGCAGACCGTAGCAAACCTTTCATATTAAAATAGGCAACAACATTAATAAGTTATTTACATAGATTTACATAGAAAATCAGACCACACAGACCCCATGGTCCAGACTAGGTGGTCTGTCCTTAAACCTAAGTGATTTTACATTAATCAGATGGCTCCAAAACGTTGCTTTTCTACTCTAGTTAATATTAAGTTCAAGGAAGTGACGGTCGAGCTTGTTTTTAAAGGAGTCAATCGTGTTACACTGGACCACTGAAGGTAGGAGCTTATTCCATTCTCGCACTACAACGTTGGTGAAGAAAAATTTGGTGCAGTCTGAACTTACTTGTCTACATTTGAGTTTTGTGCCATTGTTCCTCATTCGCAAAGTGTTATCGATCATAAACAATTTTGCTCTGTCTACATTGGTGAAACCATTAAGTATTTTAAAACATTCGATCAGTTTTCCTCGGAGGCGACGTTTCTCAAGAGAGAATAAATTATGTTAAGGGTGGAAAGCCTTTCTTCGTAGGGTTTGTTGCGCAAGGAAGGGATCATTTTTGTTGCTCGAAGCTGAACACCTTCTAGTTTAGCAATGTCCTTTGCATGGTGGGGAGACCAAAACTGTACCGCATATTCCAAGTGGGGTCTGACTAAACTATTGTAGAGCGGAAGTATTACATCTTTATTCTTGAATAAAAAGATTCTTTTAATGAAGCCCAACATTCTGTTCGCTTTATTTGCTGCATCGATGCATTGATGTGAGAATTTGAGGTTTGACGCGATTTTAATCCCCAGGTCCTTAACGATTTGAACGCTTGTGAGTTTAACGCCGCGTATTTCGTAATCGAACTTCTTATTTTTTGTTCCAACTTGAAGGACCTGGCACTTGTCTACGTCAAAGGGCATCTCCCATTTATCCGACCAAGCTGAAATTTTGTGCAAATCCTCTTGGAGGCTTTGCCTGTCTTCGTCAGTGAGAACCGAGTTACCAATCTTTGTGTCGTCTGCAAATTTACTAATGCGATTATTGAGTCCAACATCCACGTCGTTGATGTAAATAATGAAGAGCACTGGGCCAAGAACCGAGGCCTGAGGGACGCCACTAGTGACCGGCGCCCACTCTGAGTTAAATCCGTCAATCACAACTCTTTGTTGTCTGTTGCTCAACCAATTCGCGATCCATTGGTTTACTTGACCGTCAATGCCTATTTGCTTTAATTTATAAAGTAATTTATGATGTGGGACTTTATCAAACGCTTTCTGGAAATCAAGATAAACTACGTCCACTGATTTGGTTACGTCATAAATTGAGAAGAGATCGTTATAAAAGGTCAGTAGGTTTGACAGGCAGGATCTTTTGTTACGGAAGCCATGTTGTGAATCCCCAATTAACTTTCGAGGTAACTCACAATTTTGTCTCTAATTATGCTCTCGAGTAGCTTACCTACAATTGAAGTTAGACTAATGGGTCGGTAGTTACCTGGTATTTTTTTGTCTCCTTTCTTAAAAATCGGTGTCACGTTAGCCTTTTTCCAATCTGAGTCATTACCAAAGCTATATCTCTTTCACCAACGATAAAAACACAAACTATTGAACCTTAACTTCAAGAATAAACCAAATCATCACTTATTACACCAAAAAGCTTATACTGCGAAGCAAACCTTGACAATTCTGAAAAGTGATATTAATGGAGTTCAGTGATCAGCAGCGCCCGTCACTTTATTTCACCGACGATAAAATAACGACAGGTGGACGCGAGCCTTTAGTTGCTATAGGTCTTTATCGCACTCCCTCCCCGGAGCCCGGACACCTGTGAGACACTCCGCTAGTCTCAGCGTGTAACCTTTCAGAGTATTCTGTTAAACGTTCCTCCCGGGCTTCCTCCCTGGCCACGGCCTGCTCCTGTATTCCGTCCCACCGCTCCGGCGTGGCCTCGGGGCCCAGCGCGCGGAACTGCTGCTTGCATTCCCCACACCGCTGCTCCGAGGGGCGGTGCGAGGGGGAACTGTCCTGCTGCTGTGTCTAGGCAGATTTCAGTTTAGTTCATCTCCCTGTTTTTAATTCCCCTTTACTCTCTCTTTTCCCGAATGTCGTCCATCTGCTCTCATATTCTTTCCATTCTTTTCCGATCATTCATATTTTTCTTCTTTTCCTTGCTTCCTGTTTTTACATATTTAGTACCCACTCAACCATCTATGTTTACTACGATTATCTTCATGTTTACTGTGGAGGCGTTTTGTTGTCTTCTAGTAATGAAAAGACAAGACCAAGGGAAGTGAGCAGATCTTAGAGAGTTTAAAGGCTGGTATTACATTTTCTTGACCAGTTCCCTGATGTAACATGAGCCTCCTGTTCCCTGAGAATAATGCTCTATATATTTATGGCTTGAATTGATCCAAACCTCTACGACTCATTTATATTTTTCCGTTTTAAGAAGGCAGACTGACAGGAAAGGTTCAATTCTAGCTGTATGCTGCAGTCTATCATCACCTGAGAAACATGAACTCTATATTTCTGGCTAGAATCGCATCAAATCTCTACTATACCGAGGAGGCGGTGGCTGAGTGCTCATTGTGCGGGCACGGAGTTCTGGAGGACCCGCCGCTATAAGCAGGCAAGACCACCCACGTGCTGTCTGTCCTGAAGACCATCTAACAACTCCAACTCTAGGGAAACTCTCTAAAGAGGATCAAGTGGAGCTCCAGGGGATGGCATGAGCAAAGCAAGAATGGCGCCACTGTATAAACCTGCGCCACTAACGGGCCACTACCGCGCTTCAGGCCAAACATTATAAAAGGGATATAAAGTAAGCGTCATGTCATTGCTGCTCTTGGCCGGCTCAGTAATTCTGTTACTTGAGCCTTCCAGCACCTAACTTACGCCCTCTCTTTTTCTGTCTCGAATCAAGTGGTATCTATATGATCTTCACGATGTGTTACTCTTCACTACCTGGTGTTAAAAACTTGGCATTTCTAACTCTTGTCTAATTGGTTGCATCTAGACACTAATAAATCGTGACATCTTTAAATATTTAATTATTTTCCTGCGTGGGGTGCTAAAAAAACCTTGGCACTTCTAATTTTTCTCATTAATTATGTTGCGATGAAGAACTAAAACAACTTCGCGCTTTAGTATTTTTGTTGCGTTCAGGTACTAGAAAAACCTTGACACTTCTTCGTTACGCTAATTCTCACTTTGAGCGCTTGTTTTTATTTGTTGCAGCGAGTACTAGTAGAAGAGCTTGGGTTTTCTAACTCTCGTCTCACCCGTTGCGTTTGAGTAAAAAAAAATGTTAGTTTTCTTAATCAACTTCGCCTTACTCAAGTTTAGACGACTTACTGCAAACTTATCAAGAAAAACTGAAAATTTACACCAACTTTCGTAAAACAAATCTCAGCCAATATTGAACTACTGAGGGTTTCTCCTTCCCTTCCATCCGTCCTGTTATACAATTACGCCTTCCATTAAAACTCTTTGA
Source organism: Eriocheir sinensis (assembly GCF_024679095.1). Taxonomy (NCBI): domain Eukaryota; kingdom Metazoa; phylum Arthropoda; class Malacostraca; order Decapoda; family Varunidae; genus Eriocheir; species Eriocheir sinensis. The sequence goes on along the minus strand of NW_026111563.1, from coordinate 290,525 downwards.
AGTGTTGTTTTCTCTGATCAATCATATTTGTCTGTCTGTCTGTCTGTCTATCTGTCTGCCTGTTAGTCTGTATTTCTTTCTAATATTCATTTACCTCTCCATCTGTATGTAAACCTTTCTATTCAGCCATCTACTTAGTTATCTATTCATCTGCATATTTAGCTTTCTTTCTATCTGTATATCCATCAATCTATGTAATCCTCTCACACAACATTTATTATTATTACACACACACACACACACACACACACACACACACACACAGAGACCAGAATAACCAATACTTTTTAATCTACCATTGATGGGATACTGTTTCTCTTTAGTACCTCCAACTTTCATTTATTGGAGGTGAATGGACGCTCTTTGTCTCCCGGTTGTATTAGTATGTAGTAGTAGTAGTAGTAGTAGTATAGTAGTATAGTAGTAGTAGTAACAGAAGGGATGAAGAGGAGGAAGGAGAAGTAGTAATGGGTGTCGTTGGTGGTTTTACATGGGTGATGTGTTATGAAAGTGCTAATGGTGGTGGTGGTGGTGGTGGTGGTGATGGGGATGACGGGGAAGAGGAGGAGGGAATAGAAAGAGGACTCGATGGGAGGGAGAAGAGTGAGAGAAAAGAAAGGGTTGTGGTGATTGGGAGGAGAGGAGAGAGAGCAAGAGGATTCGAGAGTAGGGAAGTGAAAGGAAAAAAGGTTTATGGAAAAAATGATGACTGACGCAGAGTGAAAGGGAAGTTCGCACGTAATTTTTTTTTTTTGCATCAAAGGATGCGGCTCAAGGGCAACAAAAAGAGTACAAAAAAAGCCCGCTACTCGCCGCTCCCACAAAAGTAAAAAGTAAAGAGTGGCCAAAAGAAAGGTCAATTTCGGGTGGAGAGGTGTCTTGATACAATTCTCTTGGAAGAGGTCAAGTCATAGGCAGGAGGAAATACAGACGAAAGAAGACTGTTCCAGAGTTTACCAGTGAAGGGGATGAAAGACTGGAGATGCTTGTTAACTCTTGCATAAGGGGATTGGACAGTATAGGGATGAGAATGAGTAGAAAGTCGCGAGCAGCGGGGTCGCGGGAGGGGGGAGGCATGCAGTTAGCAAGTTCAGAAGAGCAGTCAGCATGAAAATATCGATAGAAGATAGAAAAAGAAGTAACATGGCGGCGGAATTTAAGAGGCAGAAGGCTGTCAGTAAGAGGGGGAGAGCTGATGAGACGAAGAGCCTCGAAATGCTTGTAACACTTTTTACGTATCATTGCTAATTGCGGGAGTTTTTAAGGCAGTACTGAAATAAACCATATCACCCTATAAAGAGAAGTTCCCTGAGCACGACGGTATAACTAGATTATATATAAAATGCGATTTAATTGGAAGTATGAATAATCTATAAGAACATGTCACATTTTCCATAGCCTGGACGTAGGCACGCTGGCCGTGGCCTGCAGGTGCTGGCGTGAGCGCTGCGCCATACATTCACGTTTTCATGGTTCCCCAAGACACACACTTCCATATTTACTCATTCTCTTTAATTTTTTCATGGGTTATGGCACGTGCTGGGGCCCGGCAGTGTTCGTGTTGTCCACCACGGGACTAGTTTGGTAATACAAATATGGCTGGCTGTGTCCGCAGAACGTTTCCTGAGGCTCCCTATAAGTCGGTTCACACAAGTTTGAAGTGAGCATTATCGTGCGCTGGCACCCGTATATAATACACGAAAATAATCGTTCCTTGCCTCCTTCGATATCTCGCAAAGAGATAAACACTTCCCACAGTGTTGCTGCCACTTTCTCAAGAGTTGTTTTGCGCAGACTCTGCTTCTTGTAGAGCTTATCTTGTGGGTCCCACAAGTGTCGATGCTGCCTCACTTCCTCTAGCAATGCCGCCTCGGCCTCCCGGCTCCAAATCGTGTTATCTGCATCTGTCATTTCTTGTTTTATTGGCGCCGACATGTTGTTTACCCAGCCGCCAGTCGGCAATACAAGACGGACACGCTCAGCTGCAAATGACTTGCCGCGAGAAGGGCTCCCAGACCCAGACCCAAACCCAAAATGCTGCCGGCAGCACGTCGCGCCTGTATTGGCAGCACGTCGCGCCTGTATTGGCAGCACATCGCGCCTGTATTGCCAGCCGTGTAAAGCCGCCTTTAGTTTTGCAAGCATCGGAAAGTTGCTGGCAGACTGGTGGAATTCTTGCCGAAAAACCTTCTGCTGCAACAACAAAAAGAGAAACAACAACTACTACTGCTGAAAGCCTATTACTACTACTACTACTACTACTACTACTACTACTACTACTACTACTACTACTACTACTACTTCTACTACTACTACTATTAATGCTACTTCTACTACAAGTACGTCTACTACTACTACTACTACTACTACTACTACTACAAGTACGTCTACTACTACCACTACTACTACTACTAAAAATAGTAATAATACCAGTACTACTACTACTACTACTACTACTACTACTACTACTACTACTACTACTACTACTACTACTACTACTACTACTACTACTACTACTACTACTACTACCACTACTACTACTACTACTACTACTACTAATATTAATATACTAATACTACTTCTACTACTACAACAACTACTACTGCTACTACTACTACTACAACAACTACTACTTTTACTACTACTGCTGCTGGGTGATAGGGACGTGGGCAGGGACTGGGCTGGAGGAGACAGTGACTGGAAGGGGGCGGGCCAGGGTGGAGATGATTAAGAAGAAATAGCAGAAGGTGAAGGATAGATTGAAAGATGCGTGTTGAAGGGAGGAGGGTGAAAGGGGTCAAGGGGTGGTTCAGGGGGGGGAGGGGGGGATGTTGATGGTCATTATGGTGGTCGTCAGGGGGTCGTTAAGGCACCTTGGCACCGGCAGCAGCAGGGCCAAGCCGAAGGTGCCACGCGAGGAGAAAATGGGAGGCGGCCGCGAGGACAAAACAGGTGAGAAAAGAAAACAAGAGATGGACAATTGAGGGGAAACGAAGATAAATGGAGAGTGTGATGAAAAACTCGGGGAAAAAGTGGGAAAATAGTTAAGGAAAGGAAACAATGAAAAATATGAAGGAAAACAGGAAGCGACCAGAAGAAACGGGAAAATTGGTGGGGCAAAATGGCACAGGTGGGTAATATGGACCAGCCCGTTTTCCGTGTGTTTAGCTTCTGCCAGTTACTGATAAGGCTACGGACTTACTCCTCGGCTCGTTAGTCACCAGTAACACCGGGGCAAGTTTGGATGCCGTCGTTTGTTTGTGTGTGAAAAATCCCAGAATATTTCATCACCAGCTGATCTGTTTGTAAGGGTCTGATAAAATCGTGTTTGTAGGAATACTGTGACTCATTATTTCATGTGTTATTGCATGATTCTTTGGCGTCACTCTGTGAATGAGTCTGGCTACTGAAACATTTTTCTGCACCACCATTGGTCCGCTGAGATTGTTGTTAACATTTTCATTGCCCTTGGGGCAAAACGGTCCACTTAACAATAATTAATTTTTGCTGCTAACTAACTCACAACTTCACTGAACAAAGATAAGGACAAAATGTTCTCTGTTTCTTTTATATGAATATTAATTTTATGTTCAGGAAGGTAATGTCACTTTTCATTTGTGAGTTCGTGCTGTTTATGCTACTGAGCAAAAGAACAATTATTTTTGTAATGCATAAAAAACTTTTATTCAGAAAGGTAATTTCATTTGAGTAGTTTCATGAGAGTTCACAGATCATTTATTTTTGTAATGGAATAAGAACTTTTATGTTCAGGAAGGCAATATCACTTTTCATTTGTGAGTAGTTTATAGGAATTCATTGTTGTACATGTTACTGAGCCTAAGAGCAATTATTTTCTAATGGAATAAGAACTAGATTATTTTAGTTTTATGTTAAGTAATCTTTCAAGTGTGATTCTCTACCAAAACGTGTGTGTTGGCGTGTTACCAATCATTTCCATATGAGGGCCATTTTGCCCCATATGTGAGGTCCGTTTTGCCCCACCCATTGTACAAAATGGCCCGCCTGTGGCAATTCTATTTTTTTAATTCTCATGAGTAAAGGATCCAAAGTGGTTCTTCCAAAGAGAGTTTATTTTGTTTAATGATGAATAAGGATTGCAAAAACACCATTTTTTTTTTTACAGCTAAGGAGACAGTTCAAGGGCGTAAAGAAAAAAAAAATACCCGCTACTCACTGCTCCTGAAGAGAGATCAAAGGAGTGTCCAAAAAAAGAGGTCAGTTTCGGGAGGAGAGGTGTCTTGATACCCTCCTCTTGAAAGAGTTCAAGTCGTAGGCAGGAGGAAATACAGATGAAGGGAGATTGTTCCAGGGTTTACCAGCGTGAGGGATGAAAGAGTGAAGATGCTGGTTAACTCTTGCATAAGTAGTTTGGACAGTATATGGATGAGTATGAGTAGAAAGTCGCGTGGAGCGGGGCCGCGGGAGGGGGGAGGCATGCAGTTAGCAAGTTCAGAAAAGCAGTAAGAATGAAATTATCGATAGAAGATAGAAAGAGAGGCAACATGGCGGCGGAATTTGAGAGATAGAAGACTATCAGTATGAGGAGGAGAGTTGATGAGACGAAGAACCTTTGACTCCACTCTGTCAAGGAGAGCTGTGTGAGTGGACCCCCCCCCCCCCCACACACACACATGAGATGCATACTCCATACGAGGGCGGACAAGGCTCCTGTAATTGGATAGCAACTGTGCGGGGGAAAAGAACTGGCGGAGACGGTACAAAACGCCCAGCCTAGAGGAAGCTGATTTAGTAAGAGATGAGATATGTAGTTTTCATTTGAGATTTTGAGTTAAGGATAGACCGAGAATGTTTACTGTTGAAGAAGGTGATAGCTGAGTGTTGTCGAAGAATAGGGGATAGTTGTTTGGAAGATTGTGTCGAGTGGATAGGTGGAGAAACTGTGTTTTTGAGGCGTTGAAGGACACCAGGCTCCTCTTGCCCCAATCGGAAATAATAGTAAGGTCTGAGGCTAAGCGTTCTGTTGCCTCCAGCCTTGAATCGTTAAGTTCCTGTGGAGTGGGTCTTCTATTAAAAGAAGTTGAGAAATGCAGAGTGGAGTCATCGGCGTAAGAGTGGATAGGACAGTTCGTTTTGGAAAGATCATCGGTGAACAATAGAGAGTGGGAGATAGGACAGAACCCTGTGGGACACCACAGTGACCGTCCACCACAGCGGAAATAGAGCGGTCAGAAAGGAAACTGGAGATAAAGGTACAGAGAGAAGGATAGAAACCGTAGGAGGGTAGTTTGGAAAGCAAAGATTTGGGCCAGACCCTATCAAAAGCTTTTGATATGTCCAGCGCTATAGCAAAGGTTTCACCGAAACGGCTAAGAGAGGATGACCAAGAGTCAGTTAGGAAGGCAAGGAGATCACCAGTAGAACGCCCCTTGCGGACCCCATACTGGCGATCAGATAGAAGGTTAGAAGTGGAAAGGTGCTTTTGAATCTTCTGGTTAAGGATTGATTCAAAAGCTTTAGATAGACAGGAAAGTAAAGCTATAGGGCGGTAGTTTGAGGGATTGGAGCGGTCACCCTTCTTAGGCACAGGCTGTACAAAGGCAAACTTCCAGCAGGAAGGGAAGGTAGATGTTGATAGGCAGAGACGAAAGAGTTTGACCAGGAAGGGTGTCAGCACGGAAGCACAGTTTTTAAGGACAATAGGAGGCACTCCATCAGGTCCATAAACCTTCTGAGAGTTGAGGCCAGAGAGGGCATAGAAAACATCATTTGGAAGAATCTTAATAACAGGCATAAAGGAGTCAGAGGGGGGATGAGTAGGAGGAATATGCCCAGAATCGTCCAGGGTGGAGTTCTTACAGAAAGTTTGAGCGAAGAGTTCAGCTTTAGAGACAGATGAGACGGCAGTGCTGCCGTCAGGGTTAAGGAGAGGAGGGAAAGAGGAAGAAGTGAAATTGGAGGAGATATTTTTGGCTAGATGCCAGAAGTCACGGGAAAAATTAGAAGAAGCAAGATGTTGACATTTTTTGTTGATAAAAGAAGTTTTGGTAAGTCGGAGAATAGATTTGGCACGATTCCGGGCTGAAATGTAAAGGTCAAAGTTAGCGGGTGTTCGAAGGCTCTGGAATCTTTTGTGAGCTGCCTCTCTATCTTTAATAGCACGAGAACAAGCATAATTAAACCAAGGCTTTTTAGCATGAGGAGTAGAGAAAGAACGTGGAGTGTATGCTTCCATTCCAGAGACAATCACCTCTGTGATGCGCTGGGCACACACAGAGGGGTCTCTCTCCTGGAAGCAATAATCATTTCACGGGAAATCGGAAAAGTACATCCTCAGGTCATTCCACCGAGCTAAAGCAAAATGCCAGAAGCAACGCCTCTTCGGTGGGTCCAGAGGATGTACAGGAGCGATAGGACAGGATACAGAAATAAAGTTATGATCGGAGGAGCCCAACGGAGAGAACAGTTTGACAGAGTAAGCAGAAGGATTAGAGGTAAGGAAGAGGTCTAGAATGTTGGGTCTGTCTCCAAGCCGGTCGGGAATACGAGTAGGGTGCTGAAACAACTGCTCTAGGTCGTTGAGGAGAGCAAAGTTGTAAGCTTGTTCACTAGGCTGGTCAGTGAAAGAGGATGAAAGCCAAAGCTGGTGGTGAACATTGAAATCTCCTAAGATGGAGATTTCAGCGAAGGGAGAGTGAGTCAAAATGTGCTCCACTTTAGAGTTCAAATAGTCAAAGAATTTTACATAGTTAGTAGAGTTAGGTGAGAGATAAACAGCACAGATGTATTTAGTAATAGAATGACAATGAAGTTTTAGCCAGATGGTAGAAAATTCTGAAGAGTCAAGGTCGTGGGCACGAGAGCAAGTGATGTCGTTGCGCACGTAGGCGCAACATCCAGCTTTGGATTGAAATTTAGGATAGAGATAGTAGGAGGGAACAGAGTAGAGGTTGCTGTCAGTAGCCTCAGAAACCTGTGTTTCGGTGAGGAAGAGAAGGTGAGGTTTAGATGAGGAGAGATGGTGTTCCACAGAATGAAAATTAGAATGAAGACCGCGAATGTTGCAGAAATTGGTAAGGAGGAGGTTCGAGGAGTCATCAGGACACCTCTCAAGTCGGCAGCCAGAAGGGGAGTCATCCCTGGGGGAATTTATGCACCCCCCCCCCCCTAGGCGGGGACTCCGAGGCTTTGTAATTTTCTCGCCTTTTTGAATTTTGAATTTTGGGAAAAGGTGTGTGTGTGTGTTGTGTGAATGTAGTGTGGTGTAAAAAGAGAGAGGAACTGTCTTTAGAGACCATGCTGAACTGCTCTGTGGTGTTGATGAGACAAAAGGGAAACGGTTAGTGAGGACATGGGAAGGGTCTTTGCACCACCTTACCCTATCGGAGGAAAATACATGATCGGATTCTAAAGGAAAAAGATAAAAGAAATAAAAAGAAAAATAAGGGAATAAAAGAAAACACGGCAAAGGTGGGACAAATACATTTAAAGGGAAACTTCAATATTGAAGAAAAGTATGAGAAGTTACGGAGAATATATGTAAAAATGATAAAAAAAGGAAAATAAGAAAATAAATAATCTAAAAATAAGAAAAAAGGGATAAAATGACAGGGGGAGACAGTGAATATCAGGTTGGAAATGGAAGGTAGAAAGAAAAAAGTAGAGGAAAAGAACACACACACACACACACACACACACACACACACACACACACACACACACACACACCGCTCCAGTAGCTCAATCGGTTAGAGCCAAACAGGCGGCGGTTCGAGCCCCGCTCAGGCCGGATTCTTTCCGTTGACTAGGAGTGGTTACTGTCCCCCCATGAGCATGGGGGATGGGGTGTGCGGCGTGTGAGGTCCTGGCAGTACCCAGAGATCGACGATAATGAGCACTTGCTCTCGTCGGGAGGGTACTTGCTGGCGAAAGCGAGTCCAACTCGTGATCAGGCCGTGGTGAATTACACACATATACACACACACAAAAAAAAAACAAAGCAAACACGAATCTTTAAAGTGAAAAGTGGAGAAAAACAGAAAGAAAACGAATCAAAAACAGAAAACTGGAACGAAAGAAGGAAAACCAGGAGGGAAAAAGTGATAAGAAAGGAAAAAAAAGCTAACAGGAGAGACTCGCAGGAAAGGGAAATGTGAATGAATGGGGAAGAAAGAAAGTTTTCAGCGTGAAAAGCGAAAACGAATTATTATTATTTTTTTTACATCAGAGGACACGGCTCAAGGGCAACACAAAGAGTACAAAAAAAAGCCCGCTACTCGCCGCTCCCACAAAAGTAAAAAGTAAAGAGTAGCCAAAAGAGAGGTCAATTTCGGGTGGAGAGGTGTCTTGTTACACTCTTCTTGAAAGAGGTCAAGTCATAGGCAGGAGGAAATGCAGACGAAGGAAGGCTGTTCCAGAGTTTACCAGCGTGAGGGATGAAAGAGTGAAGATGCTGGTTAACTCTTGCATAAGGGGTTTGGGCAGTATAGGGATGAGCATGAGTAGAAAGTCGTGTGCAGCGGGTCCGCGGGAGGGGGGGAGGCATGCAGTTAGCAAGTACAGAAAAGCAGTCAGCATGAAAATATCGACAGAAGATACAAAGAGAGGCAACATGGCGGCGGAATTTAAGAGGTAGAAGACTATCAGTAAGAGGAGGAGAGCTGATGAGCCGAAGAGCCTTAGCCTCCACTCTGTCCAGGAGAGCTGTGTGAGCTTTTGATATGTCCAGCGCTATAACAAAGGTTTCACCGAAACGGCTAAGAGAGGATGACCAAGAGTCAGTTAGGAAGGCAAGGAGATCACCAGTAGAACGCCCCTTGCGGAACCCATACTGGCGATTAGATAGAAGGTCAGAAGTGGAAAGGTGCTTTTGAATCTTCCGGTTAAGGATTGATTCAAAAGTTTTAGATAGACAAGAAAGTAAAGCTATAGGACGGTAGTTTGAGGGATTGGAACGGTCACCCTTCTTAGGCACAGGCTGTATGAAGGCATACTTCCAGCAGGAAGGAAAAGTAGATGTTGACAAGCAGAGGCGAAAGAGTTTGACCAGGCAGGCTGTCAGCACGGAAGCACAGTTTTTAAGGTCCATAGGAGGCACTCCATTAGATCCATAAGCCTTCTGAGAATTGAGGCCAGTTAGGGCATAGAAAACATCATTATTAAAATCTTGATAACAGGCATAAAGGGGTCAGAGGGTTTATGAGTAGGAGAAATAAAGTAAGGAGTAAATTAATAAAGTTGCCGAGACTTGAACGTCCGCAAGATAAATAATGAGGAGACTAAAAAGTAAAGAGGCGCAGCAAAGTTTTAGATAAGGAAAAATAAGGACGAAAAACATTAAGGCAAACCTTCATAAAATTAAAAGAACAAAAGTAAGAGAATAAAAATCAAAAGACACAATAAATAAAAAGAGTATTTGAGGCATGCAGAAAAAATGCGACGACGAAGAAAAAACGTATAAAGACTGAAAAGCAAACACTGAAGACCAGGGGAAAAAACGGTCATAGGAGTTATTCGAACCAAAAACTGTTAGTACTACTACTACTTCTACTACTACTACTACTACTACTACTACTACTACTACTACTACTACTACTACTTCTACTACTACTGCTAGTACTACTACTACTACTACTACTACTACTACTACTACCGCTACTACTACTACTACTACTACTACTACTACTACTGCTACTACTACTACTACTACTGCTACTACTACTGCTACTACTACTACTTCTACTACTACCAATGGGCCTCCATCTATTAGAGTTGCGTTGTGAGCGGTATATTCTCTCATATCCTTTCACAAAGCAATTCATTACTACTACTACTACTACTACTACTACTACTACTACTAAGAACATGAACAACAATAATAATAACAACTCTTCTTTCTAACAACAACATTATGGAACTACAAATCCTCATTATCAATTTCATATATTTTTTTCTTTGAGTAGGAAAAGGTGTGTGTGTGTGTGTGTGTGTGTGTGTGTGTGTGTGTGTGTGTGTGTGTGTGTGTGTGTGTGTGTGTGTGTGTGTTCAAATGGAATTCCTTCCTCTTCTCTCTCTTGCTGTCCATTCCGCCTTCTTTCCTCTCACTTCCTTCCCCTCTCGGTCGCGAGGCCGTTGAGGGGATAAGGAGTGGGGGCAGCAAGGCGTTCTTCCCATTGTACGCCCCGATTGCTGCTTCCTTCCCCTCTGTGTTTACACGGGTTCGTCCCCTCCCCCCTCCTCTTGTTCTCTCTCCTCCCTCACCTCCTCTCTCCCCTCTTCTCATTTTCACTCCTCCCTCCCCTCCTCTCGTTCCCTTTCCTCCCTAACCTCCCATAACCATCCCACTTCCTTCCTTCCTCTATTTCTTTCTCCGTGTGTTTCGTTCTTTGTCCGAGTCTCAACTTGTGGCTCATTTACGGGGTTAGAGATGCGGTGTTGTGTTGGAGGGAGGGGGGAGGGGGGGAGGGAGGGACAGAAGGAAGAACGGAGGAGGGAGGAAAGGAGGAGGAGGATGAAGAAGAGGGGATTGAGAGGGGGAGACCGGCTTTTACTAGAGAAAGAGGTGAATAATTACACACACACACACACACACACACACACACACACACACACATACACACACACAGACATATATATATACTCGGATACATATGGATATAGACACTCACAGACACTCACATTACACTTAGGATAGAGGGAGGAAAGGGGAGGGGAGGGAGGGAGGGAGGGAAGGGGAAGGGAAGGATGGAGGGAGCGCTAGTTCTCTGCCCAAGGAAACAATCAGTATTATTCATCGTCTAGTTTCGTCTTCCTAAAAATAATTTCCGTTCACAATAACTTTTGACTAACCTAACAATCTAACCCACAACCGCTACCCAGCTAACAACCGCTAACACTACTAACAATGCTGATTAACAACACTAACGCTAACAACGACACTAACAACCGCTTAACCAACATTACTAACACTACCGACAATACTAACAACTTCTTTACTAACAATACCAATTTTTAACAACACTAACAACACTAACAACCTCTTAACTAACACTACCGACAATACTAACAACTTCTTTACTAACAATACCAATTTTTAAAAACACTAGCAACACTAACAACCGCTTAACTAACACTACTAACACTACAGACAATACTAATAAATACTTCTTTACTAACTATACCAATTTTAACAACACTAACAACCTCTTTACTAACACTTCTAACACTACCGACAATACTAATAACAACTTCTTTACTAACAATACCAATTTTTAACATCACAAACAACCTCTTAACTAACACTACTAACACTACCGACAATACTAATAACAACTTTAACATTACCAATTTTTAACAACGCTAACAACATTAACAACCGCTTAACTAACACTACTAACACTACCGACAATATTAATAACAACTTGACTAACGATGCTGATTAACAATACTAGTTAACAACACTCACAACTCCGAGCAAATCCTACAGCAACACCTTCGCTTAACTGACGATAAGGCTGACAAAGGTGATAATCAGACCATGACGAGGTAGCTATGGACCCCCAAGGCTGAGGAACTACAAGAATCACTGTGCTAAGATTGAGACTGAGAGCAACACAGTAACAGACTTGTGGAGCACCGGTAACAAACAAGATTATGACCTCCACTATGACAAGGAGACTATGGACCCCCAGAGCTGAGGAACTACAAGAATCACTGTGCTGAGATTGACATGGTGAGCAACACACTAACAGACCTGTGGAGCACCGGTAACAAACAAGGTTATGACCTACACTATAACAAAGAGACTATATATATATATATATATATATATATATATATATATATATATATATATATATATATATATATATATATATATATTTATATATATATATATATATATAGTCGTATTATAAGACATTTCATCGCCCAAGAATACATATTTGACAAAGCTTTCGTAGGAGTTGTGGGCATTTCAGGAGTAGTTTATAACCTTGTGGTAGTGTGACCCTTCCTCTGTGCCGTGAACCTAAAGAAACACTCATCAGAACCCGACTGATCCCCATTTTGACCTTTAGAAACAGCTGATCTGAGCAGGGAAAGTGTCTTATAGTACTGACCATTGGACCCCAAGGCTGAGAAACTACAAGAATCACTGTGCTGGGATTGACATGGAGAGGAACACACTAACAGACACGTAAAACCTCGGTAACAAACAATCTCCCCTTCTCTCTCCTACACCTTGACGTCGACTTGTTCGTCTCTCTCTCTCTCTCTCTCTCTCAACGGGAATAAGAAAAAAATGGCAGAATAAGTAAATAAAAGATAAAGAAATCATGAACAGCGAAGGAGGAGGAGGAGGAGGAGGAGGAGGAGGAAAAGGAGGAAGAGGAAGAGGAATACATAGGAATACAGGAAAAACAGACACCAGAAGACCTGTCGGTCTATGGCGAGTGTGTCTGTTTACTACCGCTACTACTAGTAAACTACGTGTGGTAGGACAGGATAGAATTGATGAAGGCTCCTCCCCACCCACCTCTCCCTCCGGCAACGTGCCGGCAGGAAATAGTTAGACGAGAACACCATGTACCTTTAAGGAAGAAAGGGACATGGAAATTTTACAGTAAAGAGAGAAATAAGAGGAAATTATTACCCTAACTTACGCTACTGGTGACCTAAGCTGTGGGAAAAACTGATGTCTCTAGGTTGTACTCGTGCTGCAGGCTGCCTGAGACGAACGAAAAAGGGTCACTAAACAGTGTATGTAGTTGAATCATAAAAATAAATAAATAAATAAATAAATAAATAAATAAATAAATAAAAAAGCTAGTATTAAAGTGGACTGCTCACGATGGGGTGAGATGTACTTTCAGGGGTTACAGGTAGAGGCTTGATCCTCGTTTACCTTCGGTACAGGGGTACGCTCCAGTATCCTGTTAACCTTACTGTTCCCGCACCTCACTGCCTGAAACATATGAAAAAGGGTCAGTAAAATCTTATATCCCTCAAATACTTATCCAATGAAGACTTGAAGCTATTAAAACTCCGTGCGCTAACTACTGACGGTGGGAGTCTATTCCAGTGATCGACGACTCTATTATTGAAATAACTTCTGCGCGCCAATGTGTTACATCGGTTTCCCTTTAACCCTTTAACTAGCTTTAACTAGCAAGATTATTACTGACAGATAGGAGCAATTACTGTAAGTCTAGTCTCTCTCTCTCTCTCTCTCTCTCTCTCTCTCTCTCTCTCTCTCTCTCTCTCTCTCTCTCTCTCTCTCTCTCTCACACACACACACACACACACACACACACACACACAAGGAGATAGAGAAGGTATGTAATAAAGCTAGGATGAAGGACAGGAGAAGATTGGATAGGAAACGAGATGTGACAGAGGAAAGGACACACACACACACACACACACACACACACACACACACGTTTCATCTGCTAATATTTTAAATTTTGATTTTATTGGTAATAGCAGAGGTGACCTTCCTTATTAATTACCGGACGAGCTGTTCCAGCACCGGAGTGTGTTCAGCCACCCCTCACGGCCGACAACACGTTCACACACACGACTACATTTTAGAGTACAGGTCAGTATGTCGTAAAACCAATACACTCTTCACCCTAGTACTAAACATTTGGATATGACATACATAGTTTACTATAGAAAGTAAAGAGACAAAAAATTGGCATGGAAGAAAAAAGAAAAACGCTGTATAAACAACACTGAAAATATTGTATTCAAATGTAGATCGGTTGATTTCTAAATTAAGGGAAATGAGTGATATAATACGTGATAGGAAACCACAAGTAGTCTGCCTTACTAAAAAAAATTGAGTAGCAGGATAACAAACGATACGTTGGGTTTTGAAAATTACAACATATGGAGAAAGGATAGCGTAACCAAACAAGGGGAGGAGAAATTATTATAACAAGTGACAAATTGCAAGTAAGACAGATTCACATTGATACTCCAGATGAGGTTGAAATACTAGCAGTTGAAATAAAAACGGAAGAAGGAGATGTTATTAAAGGCAACATCTTCATGCCTCCTCCAACCAGAACATGGGATAAAGATGAATGCAAGAAAATGATAAAGGATACAACTCAAGCCATTAGAAGGCTGTTACAAAATGCAGAAGATAAAAGCAAAAGGATATTCATAAATGGAGATTTTAACAGCAACATTGACTGGGAAAATATGGAAGTTAAGAGTAATAGCAATTTGTGGGATAAAAATGTTTTGGAAATCATGCAAGACTTCTTTCTGCATCAGCATATTCAGTACTTTACTGGAAAGAGGACTAGATGAACCATCTATATTAGATTTTGTATTCACAATACAAAAGGATGATGTGGATAAAATAAGTTATAGTCCTCCAGTTGGGATGAGTGATCATATACTGCTAGAGTATAGCTTTTCGGTTGCTTATGATGTAATGAATGAGGAAGAGAGTTACAAAAACATGCTAAATTACAAAAGAGGTAATTATGCAGAACTAAGGGAATTCTTCAGTGATATAGATTGGACGGAAGGACTGGATGGAAAGGATGCAAACAGCCAGTACTCAATATTTTGTGAACACTACAAGGCAGGAGTGTCAAAGTTCATACCGCTACAAAAGGAAAAAAAGAAGAAAGTTCACGATTGGTCTAACAATGAATGTGAAAAAGCTAAAGAGAAGAGAGACTTGTTATGGAACAAATACAGAAGGCAGAGTAGCGAGCAGGCTTACAGAAGAAATGACCATACTAGAATTAGGAAGGAAGCCCAGAGGAACTTTGAAAAAGACATTATCGTAAAATGTAAAGAACAACCAAAATTATTTTACAGTTATATAAAAGGAAAAAGTAAAGTTACGGAAAAGATACAAAGCATAACAGATCAATGCAAAAATTTTGTCAAGGATGAAGAAATATGTGAAATATTAAATTTATAACAACTTTCAAACAGTTTTTACAGAGAGACCCTTTGAAGCAGCACATGAACAAAAAATGGCACATAATGTAGAATACATAAACTTTGGGAAAAAGAAATAGTAGAAATGAAGGACTTGAATAAGTAAAAGGCAAGTGGACCTGATGAAATATCCAACTGGATATTAAGTGAGTGTGCTGAGGAATTATGTGAACCTATGCAAATAATATTTCAGAGCTCAATAGAACAAGGAAAATTGCCAGATATATGGAAAAAGGCTAACATAGTACCACTCTATAAAAAGAGGCAATAGACATTGTCCATTGAATTACAGACCAGTATCGCTGACGAGTGTTGTCTGCAAGGTAAATGAAAAACTGATAAGAAAGAAATGAGTTAATCACTTAGAGAAGTATAACATGCTGACAGATGGTCAATTTTGTTTTCGAAAAGGGAAATCATGTGTAACAAATCTTAAGTTAGTATGACAGAGTGGCGGAAACAATGCAGGAAAGAGATGGATGGGTAGACAGTATATATTTAGATTTCAAAGAGACATTTGAAAGAGTTCCCCACGAAAGACTAATATGGAAGCTTGAATATAAAGGTGGAGTACAGGAAAATATATTAAACTGGATAAAAGACTTCCTTAAGGGTAGAGAAATGAGAACAATATTAAGAGAAAAATACTCATCCTGGAAAGAAGTAACAAGCGGTGTACCTCAGGGCTCAGTGTTGGCACCTATTATGTTCCTGGTGTATATAAATGACATAAATGACAATATAGGAAATGAGAGCTATATGAACATGTTTGCCGACGACGTGAAAATACAGAGAAGAATCATAACGGAAAATTCATGTTTGGAGCTTCAAAACGATCTGACAAAGCTATATGAATGGAGCCAAAAGTGGCAGATGGAGTTTAATGCAAAAAAATGTCATGTAATAAAGTTTGGTAAGAGTGGAATGAGACCATACTGGGAATATAAATTACGAAATGACAGATTACAAGAGTCTGAAAAGAAAAAAAAGATCTGGGAGTAGTTATAAATAACAGACTGTCACCAGAACATATACAGGATACAGTAAGGAATATGCATAATTTACTAGCAAATATGAGAGTGGCGTTTACTTATACTGATGAGGAAATGGTAAAGAAAATAATTACATCATTCATACGTCGTACGCTTGAGTATGCAGCAGTGGTATGGAACCCCCATTTGAAAAAAACATAGAAACAATAGAGAAGTAAAAAGCGCAGCAACGAGGTGGGTACTAAATCTAAGAGATCTCAGCTATGAAGAAAGACTTAAGAAACTACAACTGCTTACCCTCACGGAAAGAAGAGAAAGACATGATCATGTGTTAAATGTGTTGAAGGAATAGAGAAAATGAATGTAAATGAATACATAATACCTAGTCAATCATCCTTAAGAGGACACAGCAAAAAGCTATACAAGAAAAGGCTAAAGAAAGATGTTAAAAAGTAGTTTCGCTGATAGAGCGATAGATAGATCGAACGCGCTACCGGAAGACGTTGTGTGTGTCAAAAATATTCATAGTGTTAAAGAAAAGAATGATGAATTGATGTCAAAAGACGGGACAAAACGAGCTTGACTCAATACTGTGAAAATACAATTAGGTAAGAACACACACACACACACACACACACACACACACACACACAGACACCATTTATTCCAGAGTCTACCCTCCCGTTTTCTATCGGGGTTCTGCGTGGTAGAAGGGCACGTGTGGAGCCTCTCAAGGTCGCGTGGCGCGTGTGTCGGTCGGTGTGCGTGCACTCCGGGGCGGCGGGACGGGCGACGTGTGTGTTCACTGGGAATGTGAGGAATGCGGCGAGCAAGGCGGCGAATGGACTTTAATTAAAACCTGGGAACGCGCGAGGGTCCGTGGGAACGCTTTGAAAGACGCGCGTGGCTATTCATAAATTGAAGACCCATATCGCACACTGTTGTTTTTGATGCTCCTTGACGTATCGGCGGCACTAGCAAGGCAGGGGGAGTCTCCTTGCTGCTAAGACAGGCTGATGGCCGTACCCTATTACCAGGGCTGCCGGGCACGTGTTCCTAAACGTATTGGCACTTCAGTTCCCATGTTTGAAAAGCCTCTCGTAGAAGGTGCCGGGGCTTTCATGGACTGTTTGGTGACGCTAGTGATAGTTTTAGGCGACTTCTGGACCTTGAACGGGAAAACTACCCACGAAAACCCGGTTAATCTTCTCTGTGGCCTTGGGAAACAGTCGTAAAGGGAGCGTTCAAGAGGACAAAGCCACGGAGATACAGACAGATACAGAACAAGACTAGTGATAATTTTACACGACCACTGCACCTTGAGCGGAAGAATTACCCACGGAAACCCGGTTAATCTCTTCGGTTGTCTTGGGAAACAGTTGTAAGGGATACGACGGAGGAGGAGGAGGAGGAGAAGGGCTGGCGGGGAGCATACACCAGGAGCCGCATCCCTTCACTCACCCCTCGACTCCACTCTCATGCTTCCTAACTTTAGCTTTACATAATAACCCGGGGGGAGAGAGAGAGAGAGAGAGAGAGAGAGAGAGAGAGAGAGAGAGAGAGGGGACAAGGGAAAAGAGGATGGAAAGGAGGAAGAGGAGGAGGAGGAGGAGGAGGAGGAAGAGATAAAAATTTCGGTGGACGTGGAATTCAGCCCACACGGGATTCAGCCCCTGGAATTCAGCCCACGCGGGATTCAGCCCACGGAATTCAGCCCACGCGGGGTTCAGTCCACACGGGATTCAACCCATGGAATTCAGCCCACGCGGGATTCAGCCCACGGAATTCAGCCCACACGGGATTCAGCCCACTGAATTCAGCCCACACGGGATTCAACCCATGGAATTCAGCCCACGCGGGATTCAGCCCACGGAATTCAGCCCACGCGGGGTTCAGTCCACACGGGATTCAGCCCACACGGGATTCAGCCCACTGAATTCAGCCCACACGGGATTCAGCCCACTGAATTCAGCCCACACGGGATTCAGCCCACTGAATTCAGCCCACACGGGATTCAGCCCACTGAATTCAGCCCACACGGGATTCAGCCCACACGGGATTCAGGCCACGGGATTCAGCCCACACGGGATTCAGCCCACTGAATTCAGCCCACACGGGATTCAGCCCACTGAATTCAGCCCACACGGGATTCAGCCCACACGGGATTCAGGCCACGGGATTCAGCCCACACGGGATTCAGCCCACACGGGACTTAACTCACGGGCCCACACTGTTGAGTTGAATAGGGGTTTAATTGACATGGAACCCTTAGAAATATGACCATTTCTACTGAACGGATTTTTAGAAAAGAAAAGTAAATAACTTAAAGCAATATTATTCTTTGACTATTCATTATTTTTACAGTAGTTAGTGCTCTATTCGCCGAACCCAGCTTGCACCACGAGGAGGTTGAGCACCATAGCAAGCCTTTTATATATATATATATATATATATATATATATATATATATATATATATTATATATATATATATAGGAGGAGGTTGAGCACCATATAAGCCTTTATATATATATATATATATATATATATATATATATATATATATATATATATATATATATATATGTCGGTGGTTTTTTTTTTTTTTCTTTTTTAGCGCGGTGTTTTTCCGTCTGTTTTCTTTTTTTCTTTTTTAGCGCGGTGTTTTTCCGTCTGTTTTTTTTTTTTTTTTATCGCGGTGTTTTTCCGTCTGTTTTCTTTTTTTTCTTTTTTAGCGCTGTGTTTTTCCGTCTGTTTTCTTTTTTTCTTTTTTAGCGCGGTGTTTTTCCGTCTGTTTTCTTTTTTTTCTTTTTTAGCGCGGTGTTTTTCCGTCTGTTTTTTTTTATTTTTTAGCGCGGTGTTTTTCCGTCTGTTTTCTTTTTTTTCTTTTTTAGCGCGGTGTTTTTCCGTCTGTTTTCTTTTTTTTTCTTTTTTAGCGCGGTGTTTTTCCGTCTGTTTTTTTTCTTTTTTAGCGCGGTGTTTTTCCGTCTGTTTTTTTTTGAGCGCGGTGTTTTTCCGTCTGTTTTTTTTTCTTTTTTAGCGCGGTGTTTTTCCGTCTGTTTTCTTTTTTTTCTTTTTTAGCGCGGTGTTTTTCCGTCTGTTTTATTTATTTAAGCGGTGTTTTTCCGTGTGTTTTTTTTTTTCTTTTTAGCGCGGTGTTTTTCCGTCTGTTTTCTTTTTTCTTTTTAGCGCGGTGTTTTTCCGTCTGTTTTTTTTTTTTTTTTTATCGCGGTGTTTTTCCGTCTGTTTTCTTTTTTTTCTTTTTTAGCGCTGTGTTTTTCCGTCTGTTTTCTTTTTTTCTTTTTTAGCGCGGTGTTTTTCCGTCTGTTTTCTTTTTTTTCTTTTTTAGCGCGGTGTTTTTCCGTCTGTTTTCTTTTTTTTTCTTTTTTAGCGCGGTGTTTTTCCGTCTGTTTTTTTTCTTTTTTAGCGCGGTGTTTTTCCGTCTGTTTTTTTTTTGAGCGCGGTGTTTTTCCGTCTGTTTTTTTTTCTTTTTTAGCGCGGTGTTTTCCCGTCTGTTTTTTTTAACGCGGTGTTTTTCCGTCTGTTTTTTTTTTAGCGCGGTGTTTTTCCGTCTGTTTTCTTTTTTTCTTTTTAAGCGCGGTGTTTTTCCGTCTGTTTTTTCTTTTTTAGCGCGGTGTTTTCTGTCATTTCTTTTTTTTTTCCGTGCGGTGTTTTTTCGTCTTTCATTTTTCTTTTCTTTTTCTTCTGCCTTCGTCATTCAGGGTTTGACTGTTCCAGATTTGGCCTTTTCATTTCTGCCAAAATCTTAAGCCAAATGAAATAATGAGTTCTTTTGCGATTTCCTGAACAGTAGAAAACAATGACTTGGGCGGTTTGTTTACGAAGGTGACGACATTATTCTGAGCTGCATGTCTCCTAATTTCAGTATAATAAATTTTAAAATAATTAGAATCTACGTATATGGAGCCACGGAGGACTGAGGGAAAGCGTCTCTCTCTCTCTCTCTCTCTCTCTCTCTGGCACACCAAAATAAATTGTATAAATGGGAATAATGTTAAAAAAAACGCGTTAAAACAAAAAACAGAAAAACACAGCGCTAAAAAAAGGAAAAAAAGAAGCAAAAAAAAAACAACGCTCAAAAAAAAAAAGAAACGCCAAGAAGAAATAGAGAAAAACAACAACAGAAAACAAAGAGTAAAACACTGCACTAAAAAAAAGACAAAAACAACAGAAAAAAGAAACAAGAAAAAGAAAACACCAAAAAGAAACCGAGAAAAAAACAGAAAACAAACAAAAACACCGCGCTAAAAAAAGAAAAAAAAAAAAGGACGAAAAAACGGCCTAGATGACATACAGAGAATAACAGAAAACAGAAACAGAAAACACAGCACAAAAAAAGAAAAAAGAAAAAAACACTGAGATGAAATAGAGAAAAGAAAAAACAGAAAACAAACAGAAAAACACCGCTCAAAAAAAATGGCCGAAAAGAAAGAAAAAAAAAAAAAAACAGAAAAACACCGCTCAAAAAAAATTGCCGAGAAGAGAAAAAAACAAAAACAGAAAAACACCGCTCAAAAAAAATGGCCGAGAAGAAAGAGAAAAAAACAAAACAAACAGAAAAACACCGCTCAAAAAAATGGAAAAGAAAAAGAAAAAAACCCAAAAGCAAAAAGAAATTACACCGCTAAAAGAAAAGCCAAGAATAGAGAAAAAACAGAAAACAAACAGAAAAACAGCGCACTAAAAAAAAGAAAAAAAAAGAAAGAAGGAAACAACTGACGAGAAGAAATAGAGAGAAAAAAAAACAGAAAACAAAGAGAAAAACACCGTGCTAAAAAGGAAAATAAAACAGCAACAGAAAAACACCGTTCTAAAAAAAATAGAAAAACACCGCGCTAAAAAAAGAAAAATGATAGAAGAAAAAACACCGAGAATAGAGAAAAACTGAAAAACACCGCGCTAAAAAGAAAAACAAAACAAAGATGAAAGAAGAAAAAACGCTGAGATCAGAAAAAACGGAAACAGAAAACCACAACGCTAAAAAGAAAAAAAACATAAAAATGAAAGAAGAAAAAAACACCGAGAAGAAATTAAGAAAAAAAACAGAAAACAGAAACAAAAACACACAGCTCAAAAATAAAAGAAAGAAAAAAAAAACGCCGAGATGAAATAGAGAAGCAAAAACGGAAAACAGAAACAGAAAAACATCGCACTAAAAAGAAAAACAAACACAAAAAAACACCGCGATAATATAGAAAAAAACAAAAACAAAAAAAACGCTATGAAAAAAAAAACGAACAAAAAACACCGCAGAAAAAGAAAAAAAAAAAAACGCAAAAAATTAACAAAAAACACCGCGATAAAATAGAAAAAAAACAGAAATAAACGCTATGAATAAGAAAAAAAAAACGAACAAAAAACACCGCAGATAAAGAAAACAAAACAAAACAAAAAAACGCTAAAAAAATGAACAAAAAACAGCGTGATAAAAGAAAAAAACAGAAAACTGAAAAAAAGGAAAAAAAAAACAAGAACAAAAAACACCGCGATAAAAGAAAAAGACAGAAAACAGAAAGCACTAAAAAAAAAACAGATGAACAGAAAACACCGCGATAAAAGAAAAAAAAAAAACAAATCAGAAAACACTAAAAAACCCAGAAAAAACAAAAACAAAAAACACCGCGATAAAAGAAGAAAAAAAACAGAAAAAAACATGAACAAAAAACACCGCGATTAAACAACAGAAAATTAAAAAGAAAATACAAAATGACTCTAAAAACATTTGCGATTCAGTAGAAAAACAGATGAAGGAAGGAGCAGGAGGAGGAGGAGGAGGAGGAGGAGGAGGAGGGACGGGGAGCTCTGACCCTGTGCTAAAGGTTCAGATTCATTATAAAAAGATGCAGGATTTCCGACCTTATGACAGCTTGATCTTATTCTCTTCTCCTCCTCCTCTGTCTGCTATTAGTAATCTCTCTCTCTCTCTCTCCTCCTAGTGCTATTTACTAATCTTCTTATTTTATTTTCTCCTTTTAAACCTCTTACTTTTTCCCTGCCATTCTGTTCTTCTTTTTCCTTCCTTCCTTCCTTCCTTCCTAATACTGATATCTCTCTCCTCTTCTCTTTCTTTCTAACTTTTCCATGCCGTTCTATTCTTCTTTCCTTCTCTCATCCTTTCCCACCTCCTTCCTTCCTTCCTTCCTTCCTTCTCTTACTACTAATACTGATATCTCTCTCCTCTTCTTTTTCCTTCTTACTTTTCCTTGCCGTTCTATTCTTCTTTCCTTCTCTCATCCTTTCCCACCTCCTTCCTTCCTTCCTTCCTTCCTTCCTTCCTTCCTTCCTTCCTTCCTTCTCTTACTACTAATACTGATATCTCTCTCCTCTTCTTTTTCCTTCTTACTTTTCCTTGCCGTTCTACTCTTCTTTCCTTTCCACCTTCCTTCCTTCCTCCTCCTCCTCCTCCTCCTCCTCCTCCTCCTCCTTCACGATGCCTTGGAGGAGAGTACCTACATATTCTCCCTCCCTTCTCCCTCTTATTTTTTTTACCTCCTGTCTAGTCTCCCTCTCGTGTCTCCCTTTCTCCACGCCTTTTTCCTTTCTTCCCTCTTTTTTTCTCTTTCTCATTTTTTTCCCATCGCCACACACTCTCTCTCTCTCTCTCTCTCTCTCTCTCTCTCTCTCTGCCTTACGCTCGTCTTTCACTCCTCTATTGCACTTTCTTTATTTTCTTCTCTCTCTCCTTCTCCTTCTTTTGTTCCGTTTATTCTTTCATTTCACTCTTTCTTCCATTTCTTATTTTTTTCTTTCTTCCCCTCCTTTACGTCTGTCTGTCTGTCTGTCTGTCTGTCTGTCTGTCTGTGTGTCTGTCAGTATGTCTGTGTGTCTTTCTGTCTGTCTGTCTGTGTGTCTGTCTGTCTGTCTGTCTGTCTGTCTTTCTTTCTGTCAGTGTGTCTGTGTCTGTCTTTCTTTCTTTCTGTCTGTCTGTTTGTCTGTTTATCTGTCTGTCTGTCTGTCTTTCTGTGTCTGTCTGTCTGTCTGTCTGTCTATGTGTCTGTATCTCTCTCTGTCTGTCTGTGGTCGCAGCAGGAGGGGGTGTCTAGTGACGTAACAACAATGATAAGTGTTTCGAGCTGTCAACAATTGAAGGAAAAAAGTTATCAGCAAACGAACTGCGCATTAAGGAATATTAGAGCCACTTCCGTCACTACCAAGAATAGTTCAGCTGGATCGATCCCCTTCCTGTCAATCTCTCTCTCTCTCTCTCTCTCTCTCTCTCTCTCTCTCTCTCTCTCTCTCTCTCTCTCTCTCTCTTCTTCTCTCACTCTTTCGTGCTTTCTTTTATTTTTTCTTGCGTTCTAAGGCCTTTCTTTTATTTCTTTTACTACATCTTTTATTCTCTCTCTCTCTCTCTCTCTCTCTCTCGCTCTCCTGCCTTCCCCAGACCCGTGTTCGTTTCTCTCAACTTTCTTTTGCTTCGAATAGATAAAAGTGTCAAGAACGGATGTCGACCCCGCTTTCAGGATGATGACGACTGCTTGCTTGTGTTTGAAAGCGTGGAAAACCCGCTGTTAGGCAAGTGTATGATAAATATAGCATGTGCTCGCTGACTTCCACAAAGACAAATAAGGAGCATTTTGAGACGCAGAAAAGGGATAGCGTTAGTGTGGTTACGTACAGAATAATGATAAACAGGACGCATGATAAATAGAGCATGTGGTCGCTCACTTCAACAATGACAAATAAGGAAAATTGTAAGACCCAGAAAATGGAGACAGCGTTATTGTATGTGTATGTGTGTGTGTGTGTTTGTGTGTGTGTGTGTGTGTGTGTAATACTGATAAACAGGACGTATGATAAATCTAGCATGTGTTCGCTCACTCCCATCAAGGCAAATAGGGAGAGTTATAATAGACAAGGTGGGAGACAGCATCAGTGAGAGTGTGAAGAGTGATAAGGCAAATAGGGAGAGTTGTAATAGGCAGGGTGGGAGACAGCGTCAGTGTGAGTGTGTAGAGTGATAAGGCAAATAGGGAGAGTTCTAAGAGACAGGGTGGGAAACAGCATCAGTGTGAGTATGTAGAGTGATAATCGTCTCGATAGTCTTTACTGGTGTAGTCTATAATGTTAAGAGGTTTTTTGGATACTGATTCTTTCAAACTCATTTATTTGTTGTAGTGGTCTGCTGCATGGGGCGGGGCATTTATAACTGGTCTCCATAGTCTATTTATTCTGCAAAACTAATTCTAAGGGCGAGGTCACACAACAGTCGTTTTGCTCGCCGTCTCCACTGTTTTGGGAATACAAACAATTATCATCACCAGATTTTGTACAGTTGAAAACATGTGAATATGCGGTACAGTTATTGAAGTAGAAATGCTAAGTTTTGGAGCTATTTTGTTAAAGAAGAATCACTTAGGTTTAAGGACAGATAACCTAGTCTGGACAATAAGCTCTGTGTGGTCTGAATATCTATGTAAATCTCTCTCTCTCTTCTCTCTCTCTCTCTCTCTCTCTCTCTCTCTCTCTCTATTAAACCGGATATGAGGCCATGTCGTACCTACACACACACACACACACACACACACACACACACACACACACACACACACACACACACATAGGTCAGTTACTAATCCTTCCCACATAGGCTACTTGTCAGGCAGAACGTTTGGTTTACTAATATATAGTTATGATTATTTTCGTGACATATTCAGTTAAAAAAAAAAAAGATTTCTACGATTTCAAAATCCTTCCTTCTTAAATTCACTTATATATTTCCCTTTTTATATATTTCTCTCTCTCTCTCTCTCTCTCTCTCTCTCTCTCTCTCTCTCTCTCTCTCTCTCTCTCTCTCTCTCTCTCTCTCTCTCTCTCTCTCCCCAAGTTCTTTCCTCTTAACAAACTAACATTGAAGTCCTGAGCCAGAAATGTGTTGGTCTCCCTATCGTGACGTGAGCCACTTTAAAGGCAGACTCTTAAGAAATGACACTTATGAAAAAGACTAAAGGCAGACTCTTAAGAAATGACACTTATGAAAAAGACTAAAGGCAGACTCTTAAGAAATGACAGTCTTATGAAAAAGACTAAAGGCAGACTCTTAAGAAATGGCACACTTATGAAAAAGACTAAAGGCAGACTCTTAAGAAATGACACTTATGAAAAAGACTAAAGGCAGACTCTTAAGAAATGACACTTATGAAAAAGACTAAAGGCAGACTCTTAAGAAATGACACTTATGAAAAAGACTAAAGGCAGACTCTTAAGAAATGACACATGAAAAAGACTAAAGGCAGACTCTTAAGAAATGACACTTATGAAAAAGACTAAAGGCAGACTCTTAAGAAATGACACTTTTGAAAAAGACTAAAGGCAGACTCTTAAGAAATGACACTCTTATGAAAAAGACTAAAGGCAGATTCTTAAGAAATGGCACACTTATGAAAAAGACTGAAGGCAGACTCTTAAGAAATGACACTTATGAAAAAGACTATAGGAAGACTCTTAAGAAATGGCAATCTTATGAAAAAGACTAAGGGCAAAACAAGATAAATTGTATGACTATGAAAAAAACGTAAAACTAAACCCTAATATTCTTACATAGAGATAAAAATCAACTGAAGAAAATGTAATTATGAAAAAAAATTTACTAATATCAATAAATTTGTATAAACAAAGATAATTAAACCATTAAGCATTAACCCACTAAGATGTTTCAGCCATATTATATTTAGACCACAAGGAATTTAACCCCAAAGGAATTTAAACCCCAAGAAATTTGAACCTCAAGGAATTTGAACCCCAATGAATTTGAACCCAAATGAATTTGAACCCCAGGGAACTTTTACCCCAAGGAATTTAAATCCAAAGGAATGTGAACATCAAGGAAATTGAGCCCTAGGAATTTAAACCCAAAGGAATTTGAACCTCAAGGAAATTGAACCCCTCGGAATTTGACCCGCAAGGAATTTGAACCTCAAGGAATTTCTACTTCAAGGAATTTCAACCCAAAAGAATTTGAATCCCAAGGAACAAGAAACCCCAAGGAATTTAAACCCCAAGGAATTTAAACCGCAAGGAATTTAAACCCCAAGGAACTTAAACCCCAAGGAATTCAAACCCCAAGAAATTTGAACCCCAAGGAATTTGAACCGCAAGGCATTTAAACCCTAAGGAATTTAAACCCCAAGAAACTTAAACCCAAAGGAATTTAAACTCCAAGGAATTTAAACCTCAAGGAATTTAAACCCAAAATAATTTAAACTCCAAGGAATTTAAACCCCGAGGAATTTTAACCAAGGAATTTAAACCCCAAGGAATTTAAACTAAAGGATTTTAACCCAAGGAATTAAAACCCAAGGAAATTAAACCCCAAGGAATTTAAACCCAAGGCTTTTAACCCAAGGAATTAAAACCCAAGAAATTTAAACCCCAAGGAATTCAAACCCAGGGATTTTAACTCAAGGAATTAAAACCCAAGGAATTTAAACTTCAAGGAATTTAAACCAAAGGATTTTAACCCAAGGAATTAAAACCCAAGGAGTTTAAACCCCAAGGAATTTAAACCCAAGGATTTTAACCTAAGGAATTAAAACCCAAAGAATTAAAACCCAAGGAATTAAAACCCCAAGGAATTGACACCCAAGGATTTTAACCCAAGGAATTAAAACCCAAGGAATTTAAGCTCCAAGGAATTTAAACCCCAGGAATTTAAACACAAGGATTTAACCCAAGAAATTTAAACCCAAGGAATTTAAACACAAGGATTTAACCCAAGGAATTTAAACCAAAGGAATTTCAACCCCAAGGACTTTCAACCCAAGGACTTTAAACACAAGGAATTTAAACCAAAAGAATTTCAACCCAAGGAATTTAAACCAAAGGAATTTAAACCCCAAGGAATTTAAACCTAAGGAATTTAAACCACAAGAAATTTAAACCACAGGGAATTTAAACATCAAAGATTTTAAACCACAAGAAATATAAACCCCAATAAATATTAACCCTAAGAAATATAAACCCCAAGAAATATAAACCCTAAGAAATATAAGCAAGAAATATAAACACTAAGAAATATAATCACCAAGTAATATAATACACAAGAAATATAAACACAAAGAAATATAAAACCCAAGAAATTTACTATCCAAGAAATTTAAACCCCAAGAAATTTAAATCTCAAGAAATTCACACACCAAGAAATTCAAACCCCAAGAAATTCAAACCCCTAGAAATACACACCCCAAGAAATACACACCCCAAGAAATTCACAACCCAAGAAATTCAAACCCCAAGAAATTCAAACCCCAAGAAATTTAAATCCCCTAAAATTTAAACCCCAAGAAATTTAAATCCCCAACAAATTCACACCTCAAGAAATTTAAACCCCTGAAAATTTAAACCACAAGAAATTCAAACCCCAAGAAATTCACACCCCAAGAAATTTAAACCCCAAGAAATTCAAACCCCAAGAAATTCAAACCCCAAGAAATTCAAACCCCAAGAAATTCAAACCCCAAGAAATTCAAACCCCAAGAAATTCAAACCCCAAGAAATTCAAACCCCAAGAAATTCAAACCCCAAGAAATTCAAACACCAAGGAATTTAAAACCCAAGAAATATAAACCCTAAGAAATTTCAACTCCAAAAAATATAAACCCCAAGAAATATAAACCCCAAGAGATTTGAACCCCAAGAAATTTAAACCCCAAGAAATATAAACCCCAAGAGATTTGAACTCCAAGAAATTTAAACCCCAAGAAATTTAACCCTCATTATATTTAAACCCAAAGAAGTTAATTAACAAGTTCTACACAATTATGACAGACAACTATTATCACACATTTCCGGACACACACACATATTGGTAAGGCTTTGGTAGAAGTTGTGTTGGTACTATATCTATGGGTGGTTTCATGAGCCTAGTGACAGTTTAACAAGGCTTCTGTACCGTGAACGTGAGACTCTACACACCTGATTTAGATAAAGCTTTGGTAGAGGTAGTGTTAGAAACATTTCACAGGGCGGTTTTATGAGCCTGGTGACAGTTTGACAAGGCTTCTGTACCACAAACGTGAGACTCTACACACCTAATTTAGATAAGGCTTTGGTAGAGGTAGTGTTAGCAGCATTCCACAGGGCAGTTTCATGAGCCTGGTGACAGTTTAACAAGGCTTCTGTACCGTGAATGTGAAAAAAAAATCATGAGAACCCGACTCCTCTCCTTCGTGGCCTTGGGAAGCATTTGTGGTGCCAGAATACCAACCTCACAGTCACACACCCGTACTTGGTGGGCGTCGGCAGGGGTTAAGCTAATGGTATTTATAAGGGTGGTTGATGTGTCTTAATGTTCACGCCTGCCATCAGCTGCTTCCCTGCTCTGCCTTCCCCATTCACCTTACCATTTCTCTTACATGTTATCAGTTATCTCTTTCGGCACATTTGTATTCCCTTGATCACGTTTTATCACATTTACTTCCTTTTTATCATCACTTACATCATTTCTTTCTCGTCTCCTTTCTGTAAGTTTCTTTCCTCCTCCTCTTCCTCCTCCTCCTCCTCCTCCTCCTCCTCTTCTTTCACTTCTCTTTCGCTTGGTTCTTTCGTTCACTTCGTTATTTTAATTTTGCATATTTTCGTTTTTTTCTTCTTCTTCTTCTTCTTCTTCTCTCTCTCTCTCTCTCTCTCTCTCTCTCTCTCTCTCTCTCTCTCTCTCTCTCTCTCTCTCTCTCTCTCTCTCTCTCTCTCTCTAAAATTATAAACCTTCCTCCTCCAGTACATTACTTCTCCTATTCCTCCTCCTACTTTAAAGGTGCGAAGAAGAAAAAGAAGAAGAAGAAGAAGAAGAAGAAGAGGAAGAGGAAGATAGAAGCGATAAAGAAGAAGAAAGAAAAGAAAGAGAAAATTATAATCCAACAGTGAAAAAACAAACAAAAAGAAAGAAGGGAAGAAAAAAAAGAGAAAGAAAAAAAAGGAAAAAAAAAGTTACCATCCAAAAAAGAGAAAAAAAACTCAAAATTGTTAATAAGAGTTACCCTGAAAAAAATGTAATTAGAAGAGAACGGAAGGAAGAAGAGAGAGAGAGAGAGAGAGAGAGAGAGAGAGAGAGAGAGAGAGAGAGAGAGAGAGAGAGAGAGAGAGAGAGAGAGAGAGAGAGAGAGAGAGAGAGAGAGAGAGAGAGAGAGAGAGAGAGAGAGAGAGAGAGAGAGAGAAAGGTGAATATATTCGTAGCCTATGTACAGGAGCGTCGGAGCGAGAGCGACTGTCGTTGTGTGTCAGTCGGACTCTCGTGAAGGAGTGACGAGTTACAGGTTGGAAAATAATTGTTACAATTGTTCACGTACGTCAAGGTGACCTCTGGGCACCATCGAAATGCGAAGTATACAAAACTGAGACGGTAAACACTGACGGACGACATTCCTATAAGGTGGCGTGATCTATCTGTCGTGGGTTTTATCCATTGACAATTGTATGCCTAATTCGTGGTGATATTAAATAATAATAATAATATATTGATATCCTACTATAACACTGCTCGGTCACCTACCAGTGATCGCGACCTCGCGATATACAAAAATCTAAATAGTAGTCTAATTACCATGAACATACATAGTGGGAGTTTATCAAGCAGACTGCCTATGACACAATTACATTAAAACACTGGCTATGTAAGAACATATGTGGAGTTATAATATAAATAGTGAGAGGTAAACCACAACGTGTATGACATGAATACATAAGAAATCTCTCAAAAGATAAATATAAGGACACATGTATAAGAGGCTATCAACTGCATAGTTACAGACAATGAAACGTTCATCTAGCTCCTAAAAAAAATACAGTAGTGAAACATAGTACAATGTTAAGTATAGGAGCAGGGGAATGCCAGGTTTCTGTCCTCTGACTTGCCTGAGAAAAGGAAAAACTACCTTGCCAGTGGCCTCCCTGCATCCAGTCGCCGTGACTGCACAACCAAATAATAGTGCAGGACAGAGTTCCTCCTAATAAGGAAGCACATGACGACGAGACTGACGAACATCAGAAACATTGGTACAAAAAATCCAGGGTACAGGTAGGGGAGATGAAAATAATCAAGCAGCGTTTCCTCCAGGGTTTCCGCAAACTCTGTTTTGTTTACGAAAGACAATGAATTAAGGGAATTAGTCACATACGAGATGCTGGAGAAGTGAATGTCATCGAGAGACCGTAGAGGAAACACTCGATGGGAAATATTGGCCGTGAAAACCAGACGGATCCGGGACGGGTACGTTGTTATGTTAGTGGAGCGGATATAGCATGCTTCCGCTATGGCATAGTGACCAGTAACCCGTTGATAAGTAGTACCCTCCGGGCAGATGACCGATACATAGAATGACTGAGGGAAATAAAAATAATGCAGACCCTGAAAGTTCTTATGGAAAACAGGCGTTGGTGTTAGCTGCTTGTAAGAGCACAGGGAGAGAGCGTCAGACGCGTTCACGCGGGTGAGGGCGATCTCGCATACCCCTCCCCGAACTGATAGGAAGGCAATGAGAGACGCAGAGCAATAGAATCGCCTGAAGACCGTCTCCTTGCAATATTGCAAGTGAGTAGCTACCCGTTGAATACAGAGCGAAATCCTTCGCGACTAGAACAAGAGACGGGGACGTGTCCAGGGCTAACACACTGTCCTTAGCTGAAAAAGGGAACGGAACAATTTCGCGTGCCTCAAACACGTCCGCCGTCTGAAATGGAACATGAATGATTATGGCATCGGGGGTGAGGCTGGACTCAATCAAGGGGTAAAAATATTGACTAATGTCTGGGGTGAATAAAGGTGTTAGGCTATAATTTTGATACCCGATATGGACAGGTGTGACTCTACCGTGCGCTGCATCAACCATGTTGCTAATAACCTGCTGATTTGCCGTTGCGACAGAGTTAATGACGTTTTCCAATACATGCAAGGCCTGATCTAGGAGGAGAAACTGATTCACCTGGTCGATCTGTTTGACAACTATGTTGATAACCTCTACCATCTTATTTGTCTGCTCTAGAAGTTCCTCAATGTTAGTATGCAGCCGCGCAAGTTTTCTACAATTGGCGTTGATCACCCAGCGATTTCGGGCAGCAAAGGAAAGTACATGAGCGTAGTGGTCCCGCAAATCGCGTACGTCCTCGTCGGTTGCCGTACCGAAAAGGAACTTTGAGGTGGACCCAACGATGTTGAGCAACTCCCTCTACACCCGAGAGTGAACTGCGTGAAAACTATAATCCATGTCTACCCCATCAACTTTTCCCCGTAAGAACAGAATCCTATCCTCCAGTAGTTGAAAAAGAGTCAGAGAGTTGGTACTAGAAGGTGCCTTTGATTCCCTAGTCTTGGTAGCCCGTATGGCGTCTGCCATGCCGAGTAGTTTTTCTGAGACTATCCTGACTGTGTCAGTGGTGTTGGTCAAGGCAGAAATAGAACGGTCAGAAAGGAAACTGGAGATAAAGGTACAGAGAGAAGGATAGAAACCGTAGGAGGGTAGTTTGGAAAGCAAAGATTTGTGCCAGACCCTATCAAAAGCTTTTGATATGTCCAGCGCAATAGCAAAAGTTTCACCGAAACGGCTAAGAGAGGATGACCAAGAGTCAGTTAAGAAGGCTAGGAGATCACCAGTAGAACGCCCCTTGCGGAACCCATACTGGCGATCAGATAGAAGGTCAGAAGTGGAAAGGTGCTTTTGAATCTTCCGGTTAAGGATTGATTCAAAAGCTTTAGATAGACAAGAAAGTAAAGAAGCTATAGGACGGTAGTTTGAGGGATTGGAGCGGTCACCCTTCTTAGGCACAGGCTGTATGAAGGCATACTTCCAGCAAGAAGGAAAGGTAGATGTTGACAGGCAGAGGCGAAAGAGTTTGACCAGGCACGGTGACAGCACGGAGGCACAGTTTTTAAGGACAATAGGAGGCACTCCATCAGGTCCATAAGCCATCTGAAGATTGAGGCCAGAGAGGGCATAGAAAACATCATTTTGAAGAATCTTTATAACAGGCATAAAGGAGTCAGAGGGGGGATGAGTAGGAGGAATATGCCCAGAATCGTCCAGAGTGGAGTTTTTAGAAAAAGTTTGAGAGAAGAGTTCAGCCTTAGAGATAGATGAGACGGCAGTGTTGCCGTCGGACTGACGAGTGGACGGAAAGATGAAAAAGTACTACTACTATTACTACTACTACTACTACTACTACTACTGCTACTACTACTACTACTACTACTACTACTACTACTGCTATTACTACTACTACTACTACTACTACTACTACTACTACTACTACTACTACTACTACTACTGCTATTACTGCTACTACTACTACTACTACTACTACTACTACTACTACTACTACTATTTCAACTACTACTACTACTACTACTACTACTACTACTACTACTACTACTACTACTACTACTACTATTTCAACTTTTTTTCTACTACATAAATGATACCTCCACCCATGTATATTTTCCCGACACATAATCATGGAGGGCTCCATAGCTTGGAGGTCATTAGCCCCAACTCTGTTCGCTAATGACTGTGGCATCCAACCATATCACTAATACTACCTGACACTAAATCACCCATCATCTATTACGTCTAGATCCCCCTTTCCTTCCCCACTCAAGTCACTCCCGACCCACCCTAATGTCACTCTCCACCACTGTGGCTTCATAGTCCATATTGGAGATGTTGGTGGCTTTTGGGCCAGAGTGTCTGGTGCCCCTGAGACATAGGATGGCCGACCTGAGCAGGGAGAACGAGAGGCGACACCTCATCCAGGCGATAACGTGACTCCTTGGCTGATGCTTCTTTTCTGAGATTAGTTCCGCGAGGCGTGCGTAGAAGCATTGGGCCCTGGGACCCATCCCGCCGGATGTGGTGAAGACGAGGGGGGTGAAGCTGCCCTGATCCACATGTTGGATTCTTTCACCGTATGCCCTTGTCTTCTCCTGCTCGTTCCTGTGGTGGGTGGCTTGCAGGGGCAGCTCATGGTGACAGGCAGCCATCGAGTCGAATATGCGGATGTCCATGAACGCCCGCTGTCCGCGCACCCAGTGTTGCGGACATGGAACAGTCACCCCTTTGGGCTGGTTTACACAGACACGCAGACATGCATGGACTGCCAGCAGGACATGGAAACTTCGTTGGTATAATTTTCCTTTATTCCTATGATGTGGCTTTGGACAAAGAGTCCTCCATTTTGTGCGCCATACATGCCCCAGTCGTGCCGTGAATCTATGGGAAAAGTGATGACATAATCAATTCACACATCTACATCATGCTCTTTATTGCAATAAAGGCAGCTCAGTCTCCTTGGCCCTGTTTTTCTTACTTCATGCCTTTTATCATATCTAGCCTTGTTGTCCGTTGTTGTGTGTGACGGCTTTACCTCTGATGCCTCTGTCTTGAAACTTCTGTTTCCAGATTTATCAGTACTTAAACTACTATTTCTTCCTTTGGCTACAACTGCAGTGCTCCTTTGATTCTTATCTATGACTGCACTGTGCGATGATATTGAGTTGCACGCCTTTGTAGCCTCTCTACGTATGAACTTACAGAACCTTTTATAGGGAGGATATTGTTCAGAACTTATGTCTGTTAGACCGTCATCATCACTATCATCATCACCTCTAGAAGCATACTTGTACACTATTGTGTTCCATTTCTCAACTAGTGATACAGGTAACTTTTTCAATAATTTGACATTCTCCTGTGAGTCACCTAACACCACTAGATGAGGTACGCTTTCCATTGCTGTCTTGCAGCTGTCCAGGAAATCTGCAAATTTCCTTAGTGCTGGGCCATCATTCTGCTGAATTTTTGGCCACTCATATAACTTCTTTCTGTAGGCATTAGACACAAGAAACTGATTTTCAAACCTACCCTTTAGGGTTTTCTTAGCCTTTATGTAAGCTTCTTCAGTATTTAACTGAATCAATCCACTGATTGCTTCCTTGGCTTCACCATCGGTGTACCTTCCAAGGTAAAAGAGCCTTTCGGTAAAATCAGTAGTTCTGGACTCAATGAAAATTTCAAAACTTTTTAACCAACTACTATTACTACTACTACTACTACTACTACTACTACTACTACTACTACTACTACTACTACTACTACTACTACTGCAACTACTATTACTACTGCAACTACTACTATTACTACTACTATTATTACTACTACTACTGTTATTACTACTGCTATTACTATACTACTTTTACTACAACTGCTACTGCAACTACTACTACTAATACTATTACATCTACTATTATTACTACAATTACTACTACTACTTTTACTACTACTACTGCTGCAACTACTACTACTGCAACTACTACTAATACTGCTACTACAACTACTATTACTACTACTGCTACTACTACTATTACTACTACTACTATTACTACTACTACTACTACTACTACTACTACTACTACTAATAATAATAATAATGATAATAATAATATTACTGCTACTACTACTACTACCAGTACTACTACAACAACTACTACTACTACTACTACTACTACTACTACTACTACTAATGATAATAATAATAATAATTGTGTTGACATTATGACAAGTGATGAAAGGTGGTGAAGAAAACACGGGCGAGTGTTTACTCCTGACTAGTTTCGCCTTAGTGGGCTATTTCAGAAGAATAATGTTTATACATGGGTAAGCTGTCTTATATACAAAAATGAGGGCTCCCCTGGGATGCTTGGAGGGTGTTGCCTGACGCGGACCTCACTATCCGCCACTCCCTCTCTGGTCATTGACTGCCACATCTCCACATGACCACATGACAAGAGAGGGAGTGGCGTATAGTGAGGTCCGCGTCAGGCACCCTCCAAGCATCCCAGGGGAGCCCTCATTTTCGTATATAAGACAGCTTACCCATGTATAAACATTATTCCTCTGAAAAAACCCACTAAGGCGAAACTAGTCAGGAGTAAACACTCTTTCCCTAGCCCGTGTTTCCTTCACCACCTTTCATCAATAATAATAATGCTTTTTATTAATCTCTCTCTCTCTCTCTCTCTCTCTCTCTCTCTCTCTCTCTCTCTCTCTCTCTCTCTCTCTCTCTCTCTCTCTCTCTCTCTCTCTCTCTCTCTCTCTCTCTCTCTCTCTCTCTCTCTCCACACACACACACACACACTACTGGAGGAGCAGTAGTTAGCGGCCTTTTTTATTTAATTTGTTTTCGCCTTGGAGCTGCTTTCTCCTTTGTAGACACAGAGAGAGAGAGAGAGAGAGAGAGAGAGAGAGAGAGAGACAGACAGACAGACAGACAGACAGACAGACAGACAGACAGACAGACAGACAGACAGACAGACAGACAGACAGACAGACAGACAGACAGACAGACAGACAGACAGAAAGATAGAGAGAGATAGAGAGAGATTTACATAGAAAATCAGACCACACAGACCCCATGGTCCAGACTAGGTGGTCTGTCCTTAAACTAAAGTGATTTTACATTAATCAGAAGACTCCAAAACGTTGCATTTCTACTCTAGTTGATATTAAGTTGAAGGAAGTGACGGTCGAGCTTATTTTGAAGGAGTCAATCGTGTTACACTGGACCACTGATGGTGGAAGCTTAT
>NW_026111563.1:90000-250000 GCF_024679095.1 Eriocheir sinensis | reverse complement strand
AGTAGTAGTTGCAGTAGCAGTTGTAGTAAAAGTAGTATAGTAATAGCAGTAGTAATAACAGTTGTAGTAGTAATAATAGTAGTAGTAATAGTAGTAGTTGCAGTTGTAGTAGTAGTTGCAGTAGTAGTAGTAGTAGTAGTGGTAGGAGTAGTAGTAGTAGTAGTAGTAGTAGTAGTAGTAGTAGTAGTAGTAGTAGTAGTAGTAGTAGTAGTAATAGTAGTTGGTTAAAAAGTTTTGAAATTTTCATTGAGTCCAGAACTACTGATTTTACCGAAAGGCTCTTTTACCTTGGAAGGTACACCGATGGTGAAGCCAAGGAAGCAATCAGTGGATTGCTTCAGTTAAATACTGAAGAAGCTTACATAAAGGCTAAGAAAACCCTAAAGGGTAGGTTTGAAAATCAGTTTCTTGTGTCTAATGCCTACAGAAAGAAGTTATATGAGTGGCCAAAAATTCAGCAGAATGATGGCCCAGCACTAAGGAAATTTGCAGATTTCCTGGACAGCTGCAAGACAGCAATGGAAAGCGTACCTCATCTAGTGGTGTTAGGTGACTCACAGGAGAATGTCAAATTATTGAAAAAGTTACCTGTATCACTAGTTGAGAAATGGAACACAATAGTGTACAAGTATGCTTCTAGAGGTGATGATGATAGTGATGATGACGGTCTAACAGACATAAGTTCTGAACAATATCCTCCCTTTAAAAGGTTCTGTAAGTTCATACGTAGAGAGGCTACAAAGGCGTGCAACTCAATATCATCGCACAGTGCAGTCATAGATAAGAATCAAAGGAGCACTGCAGTTGTAGCCAAAGGAAGAAATAGTAGTTTAAGTACTGATAAATCTGGAAACAGAAGTTTCAAGACAGAGGCATCAGAGGTAAAGCCGTCACACACAACAACGGACAACAAGGCTAGATATGATAAAAGGCATGAAGTAAGAAAAACAGGGCCAAGGAGACTGAGCTGCCTTTATTGCAATAAAGAGCATGATGTAGATGTGTGAATTGATTATGTCATCACTTTTCCCATAGATTCACGGCACGACTGGGGCATGTATGGCGCACAAAATGGAGGACTCTTTGTCCAAAGCCACATCATAGGAATAAAGGAAAATTATACCAACGAAGTTTCCATGTCCTGCTGGCAGTCCATGCATGTCTGCGTGTCTGTGTAAACCAGCCCAAAGGGGTGACTGTTCCATGTCCGCAACACTGGGTGCGCGGACAGCGGGCGTTCATGGACATCCGCATATTCGACCCGATGGCTGCCTGTCACCATGAGCTGCCTGCAAGCCACCCACCACAGGAACGAGCAGGAGAAGACAAGGGCATACGGTGAAAGAATCCAACATGTGGATCAGGGCAGCTTCACCCCCCTCGTCTTCACCACATCCGGCGGGATGGGTCCCAGGGCCCAATGCTTCTACGCACGCCTCGCGGAACTAACCTCAAAAAGAAGCATCAGCCAAGGAGTCACGTTATCGCCTGGATGAGGTGTCGCATCTCGTTCTCCCTGCTCAGGTCGGCCATCCTATGTCTCAGGGGCACCAGACACTCTGGCCCAAAAGCCACAAACATCTCCAATATGGACTATGAAGCCACAGTGGTGGAAAGTGACATTAGGGTGGGTCGGGAGTGAATTGAGTAGGGAAGGAAAGGGGGATCTAGACGTAATAGATGATGGGTGATTTAGTGTCAGGTAGTATTAGTGATATGGTTGGATGCCACAGTCATTAGCGAACAGAGTTGGGACTAATGACCTCCAAGCTATGGAGCCCTCCATGATTATGTGTCGGGAAAATAAACATGGGTGGAGGTATCATTTATGTAGTAGAAAAAAAGTAGTAATAGTAGTAGTAGTAGTAGTAGTAGTAGTAGTAGTAGTAGTAGTAGTAGTAGTAGTAGTAATAGTAGCAGTAGTAGTAGTAGTAGTAGTGGTAGTAGTGGGTAGAAAAATACACACAGCACAGGAGGCAGGCGCCTCTAACTGGCTAACGTCATTACCAATCAGAGCAAAATGCTTCATCCTCAACAAACAAGAATTTGTCGACGCCGTTGCTCTGAGATATGGCTGGCCGATTGAGGGACTGCCTGACCTCTGTGTATGTGGATCAGCAAAGGATGTCACCCACACCATGACATGTAAAAGGGCTTCGTCTGTATTCGACACGATGAAGTGAGGGATCTGACAGCCAGCATGCTCGGGGAGGTATGCCAAGACGTCACTACCGAGCCGGCACTGCTTCCCTTGGACGGCGAACACCTTCGGTACAGGACAGCCAATACCTCACAGGAGGCACGGGTTGATGTAAGTGCCCGCGGATTCTGGGTGCGCGGACAGCGGGCGTTCATGGACATCCGCATATTCGACCCGATGGCTGCCTGTCACCGTGAGCTGCCCCTGCAAGCCGCCCACCACAGGAACGAGCAGGAGAAGACAAGGGCATACGGTGAAAGAATCCAACATGTGGATCAGGGCAGCTTCACCCCCCTCGTCTTCACCACATCCGGCGGGATGGGTCCCAGGGCCCAATGCTTCTACGCACGCCTCGCGGAACTAATCTCAAAAAAGAAGCAACAGCCAAGGAGCCACGTTGTCGCCTGGATGAGGTGTCGCCTCTCGTTCTCCCTGCTCAGGTCGGCCATCCTATGTCTCAGGGGCACCAGACACTCTGGCCCAAAAGCCACCACCATCTCAATATGGACTATGAAGCCACAGTGGTGGAAGTGACATTAGGGTGGGTCAGGAGTGACTTGAGTAGGGAAGGAAAGGGGGATCTAGACGTAATAGATGATAGGTAATTTAGTGTCAGGTAGTATTAGTGATATGGTTGGATGCCACAGTCATTAGCGAACAGAGTTGGGGCTAATGACCTCCAAGCTATGGAGCCCTCCATGATTATGTGTCGGGAAAATAAACATGGGTGGGTATCATTTATGTAGTAGTAGTAGTAGTAGTAGTAGTAGTAATAGCAGTAGTAGTAGTAGTAGTAGTAGTAGTAGTAGTAGTAGTAGTAGTAGTAGTAGTAATAGTAATAGCAGTAGTAGTAGTAGTAGTAGTAGTAGTAGTAGTAGTAGTAGTAGTAGTAGTAATAGTAATAGCAGTAGTAGTAGTAGTAGTAATAGTAGTAGTAGTAGTAGTAGTAGTAGTAGTAGTAGTAGTAGTACTTCTTCATCTTTCCTCCACTCCTCAGTCCTGACGGCAACACTGCCGTCTCATCTATCTTCAGGCTGAACTCTTCTCTCAAACTTTTCTAAAAACTCCCTCTGGACGATTCTGGGCATATTCCTCCTACTCATCCCCCTCTGACTCCTTTATGCCTGTTATAAAGATTCTTCAAAATGATGTTTTCTATGCCCTCTCTGGCCTCAATCCTCAGATGGCTTATGGACCTGATGGAGTGCCTCCTATTGTCCTTAAAAACTGTGCCTCCGTGCTGTCACCCTGCCTGGTCAAACTCTTTCGCCTCTGCCTGTGAACATCTACCTTTCCTTCTTGCTGGAAGTATGCCTTCATACAGCCTGTGCCTAAGAAGGGTGACCGCTCCAATCCCTCAAACTACCAACCTATAGCTTTACTTTCTTGGCTCACTAAAGCTTTTGAAACAATCCTATACCGGAAGATTATAAAGAAAATTTCCACTTATGACAGTCTATCTGATCGCCAGTATGGGTTCCGCAAGGGGCGTTCTACTGGTGATCTCCTAACCTTCTTAACTGACTCTTGGTCATCCTCTTAGCCGTTTCGGTGAAACTTTTGCTATTGCGCTGGACATATCAAAAGCTTTTGATAGGGTCTGGCACAAATCTTTGCTTTCCAAACTACCCTCCTACGGTTTCTATCCTTCTCTCTGTACCTTTATCTCCAGTTTCCTCTCTGACCGTTCTATTTCTGCCGTGGTAGACGGTCACTGTTCTTCCCCTAAATCTATTAACAGTGGTGTCCCACATGGTTCTGTCCTAACTCCCACTCTTTTTCTGTTGTTCATTGATGATCTTCTTTCCAAAACGAACTGTCCTATCCATTCCTACGCCGATGATTCCACTCTGCATTACTCAACTTATTTTAATAGAAGACCCACCCTACAGGAACTTAACGACTCAAGGGTGGAGGCTGCAGAATGCCTCAGACCTTACTATTATTTCCGATTGGGGCAAGAAGAACCTGGTGTCCTTCAACGCCTCAAAAACACAGTTTCTCCACCTATCCACTCGACACAATCTTCCAAACAACTATCCCCTATTCTTTGACAACACCCAGCTATCACCTTCCTCAACACTAAACATCCTCGGTCTATCCTGAACTCAAAATCTCAACTGGAAACTTCATATCTCATCTCTTACTAAATCAGCTTCCTCGAGGCTGGGCGTTCTGTACCGTCTCCGCCAGTTCTTCTCCCCTGCACAGTTGCTGTCCATAGACAGGGGCCTTGTCCGCCCTCGTATGGAGTATGCATCTCATGTGTGGGGGGGCTCCACTCACACAGCTCTTCTGGACAGAGTGGAGGCTAAGGCTCTTCGTCTCATCAGCTCTCCTCCTCATACTGATAGTCTTCTACCTCTTAAATTCCGCCGCAAAGTTGCCTCTTTTTCTATCTTCTATCGATATTTCCACGCTGACTGCTCTTCTGAACTTGCTAACTGCATGCCTCCCCCCCCTCCGCAGCCCCTGCACTCGACTTTCTACTTATGCTCATCCCTATACTGTCCAAACCCTTATGCAAGAGTTAACCAGCATCTTCACTCTTTCATCCCTTACGCTGGTAAACTCTGGAACAATCTTCCTTCATCTGTATTTCCTCCTACGACATGAACTCTTTCAAGAGGAGGGTATCAGGACATCTCTCCTCCCGTATTTGATCTTGCTTTCGGCCACCTCTTTTGTTTCTTTTTTAGGAGCAGCGAGTAGCGGGCCTTTTTTTTATTATTGTTTTCTTTTTTGTGTGCCCTTGAGCTGCCTCCTTTGTTGTAAAAAAAAAGTAGTAGTAGTAGTAGTAGCAATAGTAGTAGTAGTAGTAGTAGTAGTAGTAGTAGTAGTAATAGCAGTAGTAGTAGTAGTAGTAGTAGTTGCATTACTCTCATCAGTCCCAGCATGCCCTCACCACACCCGCAGATGTGAGGATGCGATTCCAAGGCGCCCCGGCCGCCAACAAGAGCGTGGTGGTCGAGAACAGCCTGTACGAGACTTTCGAGGACACCCGCAGGACAGAGGTGGTCGAGAACAGCCTGTACGAGACCTTGGACAACACCCGCGGGACTGAGGTGGTCGAGAACAGCCTGTACGAGGCCTTGGACAACACCCGCGGGACTGAGGTGGTCGAGAATAGCCTGTACGAGACCTTGGACAACGCCCGCGGGACTGAGGTGGTCGAGAACAGCCTTTACGAGACCTTGGACAACACCCGCGGGACTGAGGTGGTCGAGAACAGCCTTTACGAGACCTTGGAAAACGCCAGCGCGACTGAGTTGGTCGAGAACAGCCTGTACGAGACCTTGGACAACACCCAGGACTGAGGTGGTCGAGAACAGCCTGTACGAGACCTTGGACAACACCCGCGGGACTGAGGTGGTCGAGAACAGCCTGTACGAGGCCTTGGACAACACCCGCGGGACTGAGGTGGTCGAGAACAGCCTGTACGAGACCTTGGACAACACCCGCGGGACTGAGGTGGTCGAGAACAGCCTTTACGAGACCTTGGACAACACCCGCGGGACTGAGGTGGTCGAGAACAGCCTGTACGAGACCTTTGAAAACGTGAGGAAGCCGCGGTAATGGAGAAGGAAATGTAAGAGGAGGAAGAAGATGAGAAGCAAGCGTGAAAGCATGGGAGGGCAGGCAACAAAAAGCCTGTTAGTTCATCACGAGGCTGCCTGCTGTAGCGACAGTGTTAATCAGCTCGTCAGCCACTTGAGTGACCTGCGCCACAGACTAAAGCACTTTTGTACGCACGCGCGAGCACTTTGAGCTCGCCCCTGACGCAGCAAAATGACGACCAGTGCGATCTTGGAAGGAAATTATCGCTTTCGAGCAAACTACTTCTGCAGTAAGGCTGTTCCAGTGGCGGACGGGTCTTTCAGAAATAACTCCTACCTATATCTGTGGGGTGGGCGAGGCGAGGCACCCCCGGTGTATGCCCCCATTGATTGGCAGATTGCTGCATCGTTTGAAGGAAGGGAAGGAGGAGGACGAAGGAGAAAAGGAAAAAGTAGAGAAGAAGAAGGAGGAGGAGGAGGAGGAGGAGGAGGAGGAGGTTTATAAGGAGGTTGCCTGCCTTGCTGGTTCAAAATGTCAGGCGGGGACTTGAGGGGACACGAAACAGTTTAACACGTGTGTACGCGGCCAAGGGGACGCGGAGGCCCTGCCGCGTGCTGAGAATGAGTGCGAGAAGAGGAGATAATAATAATAATAATAATAAGAAGAAGAAGAAAAAGACCAAGTAGCCACATTGCTGTGTGTCCACGCAGTATTGTCGGACAAGTAGGGTTAGTACAGCCAGTGGGTTTAAATCCGTGACGGATATATCAACTAAAGGAAAATGAGGGTTTGCCCGGCATTATAACAGTCAATAATATAGTTTATAAAATAGCCTGTATTATACATGTATTATATATGAATATTCATTGATGTGAATATACTAATATGATGCCCCATGACAGGAATATTACTAGGTGATACGAATATGTATAAGGTATGATGAATTGATTAAGAATATAATATGAATATGATGTGATTCTTTAGACATGCCATGCCTATAATTTATGATGTGGAAATGAATACGAATAACAGTATATGATTCAATAAATATAAACATGTAACATGGATATGAATATATATGTAAAACATATGAATACATGACATGAATATGAATAAGACATGGTTGTATGATATGAGTAAGGAGTGAATATGACTAGCCACCATATGACTGGGATGTGACAGGCTGTTATCAATATGAATGTGATGTGATTAAAGTGAGGATATGACATGACATGGAAACGATGAAAAACAAATTATCTGATGTGAATGTGAATGTGTTGTGCTGTGTGAAGATGAATTTGAATATCACGTGATAATACGATATCTATATGTACTAAATGATATGATACCAATAATACAACCGGCTTCAATAAACGGCAAAGGCCTGCTCCGAGATGTCCTGCGTCTCTCTCTCTCTCTCTCTCTCTCTCTCTCTCTCTCTCTCTCTCTCTCTCTCTCTCTCTCTCTCTCTCTCTCTCTGTTACATTTTCATTATTACTTTATTTATCATTTTCTTCATTCTTCTATTTCCGTTTCGTTTTCTCTTTGTCACTGTTTACTTTTACTCCCTTGTTTACCTTTCTTTTTCTTTCTCTCTTCTTTTCCTTTCGTCTTTCTGTTCCTCCATAATTCTCTTTTATTTGTTTCTCTCTCCTCTCTTCTTCTTCTTGTCTCCTCTCCTTTATTTTTCTTTCGTCTCCTCTTCATCCTCCTCTTCCTTTCCTTGTCTTTCCTTTCGTCTGTTCTTCTTTTCTCTTTTCCTTTTGTGTTCTCTCCTCCCTTCTCTTTCCTCCTTCGTTATCACTCCTTCCTTCATTCCCTTTCCTTCCTGTCTTTCTCTTTCCCTTCTTTCCTCTCC
This sequence comes from Eriocheir sinensis, assembly GCF_024679095.1. Lineage (NCBI taxonomy): Eukaryota > Metazoa > Arthropoda > Malacostraca > Decapoda > Varunidae > Eriocheir > Eriocheir sinensis. The sequence continues at coordinate 242,384 of NW_026111563.1, read as the reverse complement.
TCCTCCTCTTCCTCTTTTGTTTTCTTCTTGATGTTTTCTCCATGTTCCCTTATCCTCCTCCTCCTCCTCTTTCTCCTCCTCCTCTTTCTCCTCCTCCTCTTTCTTCTCCTCTTTCTCCCCCTTCTCTTCTTTTATCTCTTCCTCTCCTCCTCTCTTCATATCTGCCTCGCATCCGCTTCTGAACTCTCTCTCTCTCTCTCTCTCTCTCTCTCTCTCTCTCTCTCTCTCTCTCTCTCTCTCTCTCTCTCTCTCTCTCTCTCTCTCTCTCTCTCTTTCTCTTCTTCTTCTTCTTCTTCTTCTTCCTTTCTGATTCTAACTCCTAATCGCCTTCTATTTAATAATAATAATAATAATAATAATAATAATAATAATAATAATAATAATAATAATAATAATAATAATAATAATAATAATAATAATAAATAATAGTAATAATAATAAATACAATAATAAGGAGAAAAGGACACGGAAAAGGGGAATGAAGAAAATTATGAATAAAGCAATAATGAAAATATAACAGAGAGAGAGAGAGAGATTTGTGAATAATCCTTAATCTCTCTCTCTCTCTCTCTCTCTCTCTCTCTCTCTCTCTCTCTCTCTCTCTCTCTCTCTCTCTGCCTCCACCCCCTCTTTCTCCTTCTACCCCTTTTGTGTGACTTCGTATCCTCTCTCTCTCTCTCTCTCTCTCTCTCTCTCTCTCTCTCTCTCTCTCTCTCTCTCTCTCTCTCTCTCTCTCTCTCGTACCTAAACACGAAGGGGTAGATGAAATTTGTATCCAAGTTCAATGCAGAAAACTACCCTCCATCCTTATAAACAGTATCTACCGACATCCTAAGGCCTGTTCTACTTCATTTGATCACATAGAAGACACATTAAGGGCATTAATTATGCGTAAAAAGACATTTTTCTTATTAGGTGACCTCAACGACAACCTCCTCCTACCCAACAGTAAACTATCACGTATAATACCCAACAATAAGCTCATACAAATTATAAACACACCCACACGAGTGACACCCACTTCTGCAACCCTCCTAGATGTGATCATCACTAATAAGCCAGATCTTGTCACTCAATCCTACGTAATCGCTTGCACGGTCGCAGACCATGAGCTTATAGGCGCCTCTGTCAACATCCTTAAACCCAAGCGCCAACCCGTCACCATAACTAAACGTGACCTAAGAAAATATAACAGCGACCTTCTATGCTCCCATATCCTAGAGGAAACCTCCACACTAAATGAAATATTACGCACAGACGATGTCGATAAACAGGTGTCAATACGAACATCTGTCATTACTACCAGTCTGGACAGAAGTGCTCCGATATCTAATATCGTTCTTCACCGACCCCCCGCACCTTGGATCAATGATGAAATTAAAAGATGCATTAGCAGAACGCAAGAAAGCTCAAAGGATATTAAAAAATCAGATATAAAATGATTATACAGCAAAAATATAAAGACATAAAGAAAAACGTCAAACGTCTAATAACCACATCAAAGAAAAATTACTACCACCAAGAACTACATACCTGCAAAAATACCACAGCTGCAACTTGGGACACATTAAAAACTATTATTCCTAGTAAAACACAGAGCACGACCCACCCGCCCCTTGAGAACATAAGTGAAAAAGCTGAAGATTTTAATAACTTCTTTGCGAACGTCGGCCTAACCACATACGAATCAACTCAAAAATCATTAAAAGTCGAAAACCGTAATCACCTTAACGAAGCCCCTAACATCCCAATCGTGCCCTCCACCCCCACCAGTCTCGCGCTTTTCAGACCTCAGCCAGTAAACCAGAACACAATCATCTTAACTGTAAAACAGCTTCAAAATACTAAATCGTTTGGTTGTGATAACATTTCCCTAAGGTTTATCAAAGACTCACTTATCGCTATCATCTTCTACCTCACAACCATCATAAATACCTCAATCGTCACAGGCATTTTTCCTGCCTCCTGGAAAAACGCTGTTGTCACCCCACTATATAAAAACGGAAACCCAGACGAAATAGGAAATTATCGTCCCATCTCTCTAATTCCAATTTTTTCAAAAATATTAGAAATTAATGTCATTCCTGGAACGTAACAAACTTCTCTCTCCGACCCAACACGGCTTTAGACCTAAACTCTCTACAGAGACAGCGCTGCAAGTCATTACCAATAAAATTTATGATAACGTAGATAACAAACAAATATCACTTTTAACACTCTGCCACCTTTCTAAAACCTTCGACAGTGTCAGCCACACCATCTTACTCCGAAAACTTCAACAGATTAATGTTGACACCTACTGGTTTCACAATTACCTCGATGACAGGTCACAGTCAGTCCGCATTTAAGACATAGTCTCATCCAAGAAATCAGTAGCCTTTGGAGTCCCCCAAGGTTCAATACTAAGCCCAACATTATTCAATATCCATGTAAATGACATATCTACCTATATCAATAACTGCCTTCAAGTACAATACGCCGACGACACACAGTTCCTTCACAGAGGTAATATCAACGAAATAAATACTTTAATTAATAAAACTGAGATCACTTTGAAACAAATAAGATCCTATTTTCTACAGAACGGTCTTCAGCTAAACATCAATAAGACACAATGTATCTTCCTAGGCACACGCCAACTCCTGGCACACATACCTGATAACACCACCATCAGATGTGCCGATGGCGTTATACAACACCTCTTCCATGTTAAAAACCTTGGCTTACATCTGGATTCACACATGATCTTCGACAGACACATAAATAAAATGACTAGGAAAACAATGGGAACCTTAATTTTCATTAACAGACACAAAAATCTTTTCAACAAAGAAACACGCATAATGGTTATACAGACTTTGGTATTAAGCATCATAAAATACGGCATCACAATATGGGGGACAACAAACTCAACTTTAATAAACAAAGTGCAAAACCTACAAAACTTCGCGATAAAAGTGGCAGATGGGAAAGCCAGGAAATACGATTATGTCACTCCATTATTTAAAGACTGACAATGGCTTAAAATCAAAGACCTAGTCACCTTTAACCTCATAACAAAAGTGTTTAAGCAGAAAATAAAAGATTACCCAGACCACATCCTCTCTCTCCCAACTGTTAACTATATGACAGACTCAACAACAAGACAACAAAACAATCTGTACGTCCCGAGAACCAACACCGACACAGGTGCAAGATCCTTTCATGTATTAGGTCCTAAATTATGGAACCAACTACCAAATGAAATAAAAGACTCTCATAAACTGACCACATTAAAATTAATTCTTAAAAAGAAGCTGTTGATCTCTGTATGAATGTATTGTCTACTCCACTGCCTTATGTATATTCTATCATGTATAATTAGATGTATAATCCACCATGTATATTTATATGTATATTCTACCATGTCTATTTAGATGTTTAGAATAACCACTTTTTAGTGGAAATAAAATTATTATTACTCTCTCTCTCTCTCTCTCTCTCTCTCTCTCTCTCTCTCTCTCTCTCTCACACACACACACACACACACACACACACACACACACACACACACACACAGTTCTTTCCTCTGAACAAAGTGTTATGCCGGACGTGTTACTTGGGTTCCGTGTCGCCGTCAGGAGACTCCGTGGGAGGGAGATATGTAAACACTTTGCACAGCTTCTGTAGTTTAATATTCTTCCTTAGTAGTACACTTCACTCTGACTCTTCGCTTACCACTAGCTTACTATGACTGGGACTGGGCCTCTCTCGCCCTCTTCTCCTATATATATCCAGAACAGTACAGTCTAGAATGTTACAGTATATTTTAGATCATACAAGAACATGTAGCAAAAATATTTGCGAGTTGGCAACACTTCCCGCCTGGCGTCTGGCCGCGCCCCGCGGGGCGCGGACGGCTCGCCTTGTTCCCCGCCCCCCTGCTCGTTCCTCCCGGAGTCTTCTAGATGCCCATGGACGCCGGGGGAAGATTCCAGCACAACAAAAGTAATATTTCAGCCCTGGGCCAGAAATATGTCAGAGTCCCCTATCGCGACGTGGACTACTTTTAAGGACAGACTCTTAAGAAATGACAGTAATGAAAAAGATTCAAGGCAAACCAAAATAAATTGTGCACATATAAATAAACGTAGAGCCAAACGATGATTTTGTTGCATATAAAGATAAAAATAAAATAAAGGAAATGTAGTTATGAAAAACTTAAACTCTAATACATTTGTAAACGCGAAAAAATAATACAAAGGAATTAAAACTACAAGACTTTAAACCATTATAACACTATAATTTCAACTGTAATGAATTTAAACCCCAAGACATTTAAACCCCAAGGAATTTAAACCCCAAGACATTTAACCCCAAGGAATTTAAACCCCAAGACATTTAAACCCCAAGGAATTTAAACCACAAGACATTTAATCCCAACGAATTTAAACCCCAAGAAATTTAAAACCCAACATTTAAACCCCAAGGAATTTAAATTCCATGACATTTACACCCCAAGAAATTTAAACCCCAAGGAATTTAAACTCCATGACATTTAAATCCCAAGGAATTTAAACCGTGAGAAATTTAAACCCCAAGACATTTAAGCCCTAAGAAATTTAAACCCCAAGACATTTAAACCCCACGGAATTTAAACCGCGAAAATTTAAACCCCAAGGAATTTAAACCTCAAGACATTCAAACCCCAGGGAATTTAAACCACAAGACATTATTTAAACCCCAAGGAATTTAAACCTCAAGACATTATTTAAACCCCAAGGAATTTAAACCACAAGACATTATTTAAATCCCAAGGAATTTAAACCACAAGACATTATTTAAACCCCAAGGAATTTAAACCAAAAGACATTATTTAAACCCCAAGGAATTTAAACACCAAGAAATTCAAACCACAAGACATTTAAATCACAAGAAATTTAAACCACGTTGAATTTAAACCCCAAGAAACTTAAGCCCCAAGAAATTTTAACCACAAGGAATTTAAACCCAGAGAGAATTAAACCGCAAAGAATTTAAACCACAAGACATTTAAATCCCAAGTAATTTAAACCACGTTGAATTTAAACCACAAGAAATTTAAACTCAGAAAATTAAACCGCTAGGAATTTCAAACCCAAGGGATTTAAACCATAGGGATTTTAAACCGAGAGAATTAATCCGCAAGGAATTTAAACTCCGATGAATTTAACCCCCAATAAATTAAACCTAAGAAGCTAATTCTCTCTCTCTCTCTCTCTCTCTCTCTCTCTCTCTCTCTCTCTCTCTCTCTCTCTCTCTCTCTAGGAAGGAAGAGAATAACGAGTGAAATACCAGACATACAAAGACGGTAAGCTGAAAAAAGAAATCGGGGAAAAAAAAGGAAAATTAAGAATCTAGATATTACGCTGGAACAAGAATTAAGTCAGAATAACATAGAGAGGAATAAGAATAGACAAGAAAAGGAGTGAGTAAAAAAATAAAAATAGAACGAAAGCCCCGAGTAAGACTCAGTTATAGGAGGAAGATAAAGGTTGGTTGAAGAAATGACTTGATCATCCTGTCCCAATTGAAAGCGGTTAGTAAGGCGTAGAAAGTGGGGAATAAAGACGCAGAAAAGGCAAGGGACGGGCCAGTGATTATACTGATACGAAACAATAAGAAGTCAGTCAGTACATAAAGAAACGAGCAGAGTTTGAGCTGCGATGACAGATACACAAGGAGAGACTAAAGACATCCGGTGCTTGGTACGTAAAAACACTGACCTTGAACGCTAATAAAAATATCCTCTGACGATAAGAACCACCACCACCACCACCACCACTGCCACAACCATCACCACCAGGGAGGGAGAAATAGGGGGAGGAGGAAGGAAGAGGGAAGGAGAAGGGAGGGAAAGGAGGGAAGACGGGAGGAAGGGAACCACGTAAGAGAGAGAGAGAGAGAGAGAGAGAGAGAGAGAGAGAGAGAGAGAGAGAGAGAGAGAGAGAGAGTGTTAATAGCAGACTAGTGAAATTCTCCAAATAGATACGTAGTACTAAATGAAGACTGAACTACAACAAAACCCAGTACGTACGACATTCACCATATTCTCGCGTCAAGAAGCCGCATAATACCACTGTCATTATGGGGGATGCAACTTTAACGAAGCAAATGAAGCTAAAGTTTAAGGAATTATATGAAGATTAAAGTTTCCAGACATATTGGTGTAATTTGTAATGCAGTGGTCCCCAACCTTTTTGTCCCGTTCCACTTTTAGTCACTGATTCACCTGAGGACCCCCACAACGAAATAGGTTCCCACACAACGAAATAGGCTCACCAGGGAATGTCGCAGGCCACTCATGGCCATCCCAGGGGCCACATTTGTCACGTGGGTCGTGGGTTTGACAGACCTGGTACCGTTACCTAATGTAGAGCAATTCTAGGCATCCAATTTAAGGATTGTGTATGATAGTATGAATTTTATTACGAGCCGGATGTCTCCTAACTCCAGTATAATAAATTTAAAAATAATTAGAATCTCTATGGAACCCGGCTTGGGAACCACAGGCTTCGGAGGACTGTGGGATATCGTGTCTCTCTCTCTCTCTCTCTCTCTCTCTCTCTCTCTCTCTCTCTCTCTCTCTCTTCTGAACACAGAAATATATCAATCTTGGGTCAGAAATGTGTTAGTCTCCCCTGTCGTGACGAGGACTACTTTTAAGGGCAGACTCTTAAGAAATGTTATAGTTATATATTAACCTTGATAGAATCCGTAATAAACTTTATGAATAAGAATAAACATGAAGCTGAACCCTCATTGTGTTCTATACGAAGGTAAAGATAACTAAAGAAAATGTATTTATGCAAAAACCTAAGCTTTAATACATTTATAAACACGAAAAAAAATAATATAAACAAAGTTTTTGTTTTCTTTAGGTCTCAGCCTATAGCGCCTGTAGGCTTTCTTCAGGGGCCTAGTTGGTGGTCGGCCCAAGCCCGTCATGGCGCAAGCAATATATATATATATATATATATATATATATATATTTTTTTTTTTTAGTGGCGCCAGTTATGCTTGGCTCATGCTGCCCCCCGGAACTCATGCTTGATTCACTGAACGGTTTCTTCTAGAGCCCGGGTTGATGGGTGGTCCTCAGGACAGCATGTGGGTAGTCTTAGGCCACTCGGCGGTGACTGAAAAATCCAAGGTGGTAGCGTGGGGATTCGAATCAACGTTGTCCATGGCGTGATGAATGATGGCCCAGCACGCTAACCATTCAGCCACCGCCTACCCACAAGCCAAAAGACTATAAACCACTTTAATTTCAACTATAATGAATTTAAACCCTAATAAATTCACACCACAAGATATTCAAACCCCAAGACATTCAAACCCCAAGGAATTCAAACCACAAGACATTCAAACCCCAAGGCATTCAAACCCCAAGACATTCAAACCCCAAGACATTCAAACCCCAAGACATTCAAACCCCAAAACATTCAAACCCCAGGACATTCAAACCCCAAGACATTCAAACCCCAAGATATTCAAACCCCAAGACATTCAAACCCAAAGACATTCAAACCCAAAGACATTCAAACCCAAAGACGTTAAAAAAGTCATTTAAATCCCAAGAAATACAACCCCCAAGAAATTCGAACCCCAAGGAATTTAAAACCAAGGAATTTAAACCCAAAGAAATTTAAACCCCAAAGATATTAAACCCTAAAAAGCTCATTAATCATGTTTACACAATTATGACAGAATAATATCTATTCTCATAGCCCACACAGCCACTGGTAAGGCTTTGGTAGAAGTTGTGTTAGCACTGTATCTATGGGCAGGTTTATGAGACTGGTGATAGCTGGACATGACTTTCGTACAGTGAATGCGAAAGAAAACCCCGACTAGCCTCCTTTGTGGCCTTGGGAAACATTGGTTGAAAGCGTCTGGGAGTATGACCACAAGCACCTACTGTTTTTCCTGTGGCCGTAGTGATAGTTTAACAAGGCTTCTATACCGTGGGCGTGAAGGAGCCTCCTGAGAACCTGACTAGCCTCCTTCGTGGCCTTGGGAAATATTGGTTGTGCGAGCCGAAAGCGTCTGGGAGCACGGCCTCAAGTACTGTCCTTCCTGTGGCCGTAGTGGTAGTTTAACAAGGCTTCTGTACCGTGGGCGTGAAGGAGCCTCATGAGAACCTGACTAGCCTCCTTCGTGGCCTTGGGAAACATTGGTTGAAAGCGTCTGGAAGCACGGCCTCAAGTACTGTCCTTCCTGTGGCCGTAGTGGTAGTTTAACAAGGCTTCTGTACCGTGGGCGTGAAGGAGCTTCATGAGAACTTAAGTCTATATATACCAAGTCAAGTCACTCTGCTTCAAAACTGCGACCGGTAGGCGCAGGAGGCGGTTTTGGGGCGGAGCAGCGGGATGACGTCACTTGGGGTCAAAAAAATAATACCCGCCATTTCAGGGGTGACTAAAGTTGGGGCTGTATGTGCACTCTGGATGTGCATTCTCGCCATCTTTCACGGCGCGTTCAGGCAAGCCACTGACGAAAACATGTCTTTTTATTGTGCTATTGCGTGACTAATTTCAATGAATACAAACGGCGGTGTGGGGTGTGAGGGAGGGCATGTTGAAGTGATTGCTTTAAATTAGTCCGCCTTTCTTCGTTTTCTCTAAATCCCTGTTTCTACATTCTCTAGTTTGATTCCAAACAGTGTCAAGCATAAACCACGCCTCGGCCGTGTTTCCTCCCACAAACCTGCGTATGATTGGACTTGGTGTATATAGACTTAGATGAGAACCTGACTAGCCTCCTTCGTGACCTTGGGAAACATTGGTTGAAAGCGTCTGGGAGCACGGCCACAAGTACTGTCCTTCCTGTGGCCGTAGGTGATAGTTTAACAAGGCTTCAGTACCGTGGACATGAAAGCGCCTTATGAGAACCCGACTAGGCTCCTTTGTGGCCTTGGAACAGATTGGTTGAAAGCATCTGGGAGCACGGCCGAAAGTACTGCCTTCCTGTGGCCGTAAGTGATAGTTTAACAAGACTTCAGTACCGTGGACATGAAAGAGCTTTATGAGAACCTGACTATCCTCCTTCGTGGCCTTGGGTGTTGTGCGAGTCGAAGGCGTTTGAGAATACTGGCCTCACACACCCATACTTGATAAGGTGTGGGTAGAGTTTGTGCTAAAGGTATTTTAAAGGGTGGTTTATATGCCTTGGTGTTCAGTGCCTGTCATCAGCTGCTCCCCTCATCCCTTCCTTCTCCATTTACTTTTCCAGCCTCAAGTTATCAAAATTCCTTTACATGTTATCAATTATCTCTCTCTTAAAGGCTGTGTTAAGGGGATTTCTAAGGGTAGGTTTATGTCTTGATGTTCAGCGCCTGTTATCAGCTGCTTCCCTTTCCTTTTGTGCACTTTTTTTTTTCTTTTCCTTCCTTTCGATAATGTCTTTCTTCCCCTCCTTTCTATAATGTCTTTTTTTCCCCTCCTCTCTATAAGGTCTTTTTTCCCCTCCTTTCTATAATGTCTTTCTTCCCCTCCTTTCTATAATGTCTTTCTTCCCCTCCTTTCTATAATGTCTTTTTTCCCCTCCTTTCTATAATGTCTTTTCCCCTCCTCTCTATAATGTCTTTTCCCCTCCTCTCTATAATGTCTTTTTTCCCCTCCTTTCTGTAATGTCTTTTTTCCCCTCCTTTCTACAATGCTTTTTCCCCTCCTCTCTATAATGTCTTTTCCCCTCCTTTCTATAATGTCTTTTTTCCCCTCCTTTCTATAATGTCTTTTTTCCCCTCCTTTCTATAATGTATTTTTTCCCCTCCTTTCTATAATATTTTTTCCCCTCCTTTCTATAATGTCTTTCCCCCTCCTTTCTATAACGTCTTTTCCCCTCCTCTCTATAATGTCTTTTTTCCCCTCCTCCCTATAATGTCTTTTTAGCCTGCTAGTCTTTTCTGTTTCTTTCCCTTTATGCTCTGTTTTGCAGCCATACTTTTTTCTGTTCCTTCTTCTATATATTTCTTTAACTACTTTCGTGATAGTCTGCCCTGTTCTTCTCTTTGCTCTCCTCCCTTCCTTCCCCATTTAGCTTTCCTGCCTCATGTTCTCATGTTACCAGTTATCTTCTTCCTCCAGGTGCGTTTCTAGGGTTCAAAAACATTCGGGACTAAGAGAAAAACATCAGGGGCTGAAGTGAACTTTACAGTGAGCGAAAAAAAAAAGTGGGGGGGAGACGTGTTTGCGTTCACCACCATGCACCTAAGATAAACGCATACAGCTACACTCCCAGATTGCACAGTTAACTACAAACTGCTCAAACTACTGGTATATGGCTTCAAAATGTCATCTTTAGTGTGAACTACATCAATAACATCAGCTCCGTTCAAACTGCGGACATGCGGTACAATACCTGTGGAGATTTTTTTTTTTTTTTTTTTGAGGGACGGGGGCACGGAACCCGGGGGTGAAAAAAGGTTCGAGGCTGGAGCCAAACATTCGGGGCTCAAGGCCCGGAAGCCCAAGGCTAACGACGCCACTATCTTCTTCCATGCCATTTGTATCCTCTTTATCATCTCATTTATATCCTATTCATCAGCATTTACCTCATTTCCTTTTCATCTACTTTCTGTATTTTTCTTTCCTCCTCCTCCTTCTTCTTCTCCTCCTCCTCCTCCTCCTCCTCCTCCTCCTCCTCCTCCTTTACTGTTCTCTTCCTCTTGATTCTTTCGTTCACTTCGTTATTTCAGTTTTCCTTATTGTCTCTCTCTCTCTCTCTCTCTCTCTCTCTCTCTCTCTCTCTCTCTCTCTCTCTCTCTCTCTCTCTCTCTCTCTCTCTCTCTCTCTCTCTCTCTCTACATAATATACAGCCTGCCACCACTATTATTAAGAAAGGCTGATGACAAGAGGCATTACAAACACACACTTTCCTCTTATTAAAAGCAACCAAGAATTGATAACTTTGCTGGCCATAAAACTGTCCGAAGGAGTAAACAAACACTTCCAATATAGCACGTCCTCAGCATTACAATCACCTCCCAGCCATCACACAACAGCGGGAAATAACCTTTTTACTTTTATTTTTTTCCGCTAATAATTTCTTCCTTCAAAATCACGACAAGCTTTTTTTTCTTCGTTTTTCCTTCCATCTGTATGTCTGACTCAGGCCAATGTTCTTAATTATTTCAGGGCTTACACACACACACACACACACACACACACACACACACACACACACACACACACACTTGGTAAAGCTTTCATAGAGGTTCCGTCCGTTGTATTTCCATGGGTAGTTTTATGAGCCCAGTGATAGTCAGGCAAGGCTTCTGCACCGTGAACGTGAAAAACACTCATGAGAACCCGACTCATCTCCTTTGTGGCCTTGGGAAAAAGTTGTTGTTGTGAGCCAAGTGTCTGAGAATACTGACCTACACATCTGGCAAGTCTGTTGTAGAGGATGTTGTTGTTTGAACGGAGCTGATGTTATTGATGTAGTTCACACTAAAGATTACATTTTGAAGCCATATACCAGTAGTTTGAGCAGTTTGTAGTTAACTGTGCAATCTGGGAGTGTAACTGTATGCGTTATGTAGATCTGTTGCAGTAGTATTTCACAGGGTAGTTTTATGTGCCTATAATACTGTTCTATGCGCCGTTAGTAAAGTATAGTTCTATGCGCCTATAATAAAGTGTAGTTCTATGTGTCTATTATAGTGATAGTTTGGCAAGGCTTCTGGACCAGGGATGTGAAAAACACTCATGCGAGAACCAGACTCATCTCCCTCGTGGCCTTGAAAAAAAGTTGTTGTGAGCCGAAAGCATTTGAGAATACTAACCTAGTACCTACACATTTGGTAAGGCTGTCGTAGAGGTGTTAGTAGTGGTTCCGTGGGTAGATTTATGAGTCTAGTGACTGACAAGGCTTCGGCTCCATCAACGCGAGGAAAAATCACTCCTGGGAGCCTAACCCATCTCCCTTGTGACCTTGGAAATAGTTGTTGTGGGAACCAAAGTGCCTGAGAATATGGACCAGAGTTTTATGGCGAGGCGCTGGACAGCACTTCGCTACTCACGGTACAGTTTGTGACATACCAGCTGAGCGCTTCATGCCCCATTAAGAGAGCGATAACAGATAACATGTAAAGGAAGGTTAATATCTTGAGGCAGAAAAGTTGGAGAAGGAAGGGAGGAGGGAAGGAGAGGATGACAGATGCTGAAATTAGCAGCCAGGCATATAAAGCACCCTTAAAAATACCCTTAACACAACCCTTACCCACGCCTTACCAAACATGGGTGTGTGAGGCCAGTACTTTCAGACGCCTTTGACTCGCACAACACCCAAGGCCTTGAATCAGCCCACACCCTCGTCCAGTGCCCCGGGTCGCTGTGAAGTAGACAGCCCTTGTCAAGACAGAATAACCCATTGGTAGCCCCTCCCCACACCCACTACTATGAACACAGCAGGGGGTGGGAGGCACACAGCTGTCAGGTCTGCCATGAGGTGTGATAACAGGCCATGAATGCCATGCTTGAAATCACACAGAGTCGTTGTGGGACAGGTTTGAACATTACTACTTTACGGACTCGTGGACTCGCTCAGCACGAGTAGCTACATGGCGTTGTTGATACCTGTGCAGAGGGACGAATAGTCGGCTCCTACGCTTGTGCTCCCTGCCTTGCTCTGCGGCTGTGAAGCATGGACAGTGACTGGAAGAGGCGAACTGATGTCTTTCTGAGAAGTAAAGGTAAAAGTAAGGTTGAGGGAACACGCTATAGCTGTGCGTGTGCAGTATTAAGTGTCTGTGCAGAATCCTGGGATGATGCTGGAATGACTTTGTGTCAAACCGGCGACTACTCCGTGAGGCTGATTCCACATGATACCCGCATAGTCCGTCAGCACCAACTCCGGCTGTAAGGGCACGTGGCACGGTGCCCAGAGCCGACCCTGCTCACTGGGTTGTCTGGAGGGGGCCAAGGGGATGCCCACAACATTCGTGGCTCGGGCAAGTCGATAGATCCTGCCAGGATGTGTTTGGGGCGGGTAAGGTGCAGGCGTGGAGGCCTGCTCGGAGGGTGGCGTCATGGGGTGGGGAGGTGACGCTGACCGCTGAGTGTGCCCGCCCTGACTGACTGACTGGTAACGTTACTCACGCCTCAGACAGGAGAAACAAATGAAGAGTTTATTTCTCCTTGGTGTCTGTCAATGTTACGTCCTCCAGTGTAGCATTTTCTGGAGCACAACCTTAGCACACTAGAGACACCACTCATCATGCCTTGTGCGTTTCCTTTTTTACAGTGACGGAGGCAGCTCAAGGGTGAAAATAAATAAATAAGAAAGCCTGCTCACCACTGCTCCCGTACAAGAAAGAGGTGAATGGCCAGAAGAGGCTGTAAGAAAACAAATGAATAGTTTCTTTTTCCTTCTCATAAGCCCACGTCTTGGCCTTCATTTTAGCTCTTTGTTAAGCACGAGTATAACCTAGTGATACTGTCACTCGTGCCCAGCAAACTTCCTTAAGGGTCGTCCAGACCGGGGTTCACATTGCGCAACGCATTGCCACAACTCGATTTTCGTGTTGCATGTTGCTCGCAAGTGTTGCCCGAGAGAATTGCCGCGTGGAGCATTTTCGCAACATGATGCACGCGACAGATGACAATAGCTGACAAGCTGTCACTGGGGAAGGATTGCCGCCGCTTGCTTAAAACGTCTGAGAGGCTCAGTCAGGCTGAATCAGCCTTGGTTATGTACTGTTAATGCAGGGAGCGACACCCTGCTGAACCTGACTTGTGAACTGTCATTGGTAATTAAGTGTTCGGTCTCCTTAGCTCCAATAACATTATACTGAATTTGTTATAGAAATATATGCAATAATTATCAAAATTTTCATACAGACATGAGACAGAGTTTATAAACTAAATTGATGCCAATGATTTCACGTATCTGTTGACTAGGTCATTTGTACACCTGGGAAAAATATGTAGATTATACAGTAAAATGTATTCATTATCTACTATATTGGTCAAGTTTATAATCAATTTTACCTCTTTATGATTACAATAAAAGAATATGATACAGCATAACGACAAATCAATCCTTTCAATATAAATTAACCAACACCCGCCTATACATAAGAACATAAGAACACAAGGAGACTGCAAGAGGCCGAGTGGCCTACACAGGGCAGCTCCAGAATCCCCCGCCACTACTCACGAGGGGTGAGGTGTAGTTTCAGGGGTTACAGGTAGAGGCTTGATCCTCGTTTACCTTCGGTACGAGCGTACGCTCCAGTACCCTGTCACTTTACTGCACCCACACCTCACTACCACCTGTCATCCTCGTCCATGTAGCTATCCAGTCTAATCTTAAAACAAGCTATCGTCCCTGCACTCACTATGTGATTGCTGAGTCTATTCCATTCCCCCACCACCCTATTACTAAACCAGTGCTTGCCTATTTCCCTCCTAAATCTATACTTTTCTAATTTAACTCCATTACTGCGTGTTCTATTCTGCTGGCTAATTCTCAGTACTTTACTTACATCGCCTTTGTTGTAACCCTTGACCCATGTGAATACTTCTATCAGATTCCCCCGCACTCTTCGTCTTTCTAGTGAATGTAAGTTGAGATGTTTCAGCCTATCTTGATATGGGAGGTTCCTCAGCCCCTGAATCATCTTGGTCATCCTCCTCTGAACTGATTCTAGCAAGTTGATGTCCATTCTGTATTGTGTGCACCAAAACTGGACAGCATAATCTAAGTGTGGCCTAACTAACGCTAAATAGAATCTTAGGATGACCTCTGGACTTTTGTTGGTTACCTTCCTGTTAATAAAGCCTAATACTTTGTTAGCCCTATTCCTCGCACTAATACATTGCTTCCTTAGTTTTAGGTCAGAGTTCACTAACACTCCCAAATCCCTTTCACACTCTGATCGGCCTATCGCTGTGGAGTCTAAACTATACCCGTGTAATGGGTTGGGTATTCCTGCACTTAGTACGCTACACTTGGTGATGTTAAAATTCATCTGCCATTTCTCTGACCAAGCTGACAGTTTGTTGAGATCCTCCTGCAGTGCTCTAGCATCCTCCCTTGTCCTTATAGTGCGTCCTATTTTGGTGTCATCCGCTTAAACAATAATAAAAAAAAAGCCCGCTACTCGCTGCTCCCAAAAAGAATCCAAAGAAGTGGCCGAAAGAGAGGTCAATTTCAGGAGGAGAGGTGTCCAGATACCCTCCTCTTGAAAGAGTTCAAGTCGTAGGCAGGAGGAAATACAGAGGAAGGAAGATTGTTCCAAAGTTTACCAGCGTCAGGGATGAGAGAGTGAAGATGCTGGTTAACTCTTGCATAGGGGGTTTGGACAGTATAGGGATGAGTAGCGGAGCCGCGGGAGGGGGGTGGCATGCAGTTAGCAAGTTCAGGAGAGCAGTTAGCGTGAAAATATCGATAGAAAATAGAAAGAGAAGCAACATGGAGGCGGAAATTAAGAGGTAAAAGACTATCAGTAAGAAGAGGAGAGCTGATGAGACGAAGAGCCTTAGACTCCACTCTGTCCAAGAGAGCTGTGTGAGTGGAGCCCCCCCACACGTGAGATGCATACTCCATACGAGGGCGGACAATGCCCCTATATATGGATAGCAACTGTGCGGGGGAGAAGAACTGGCGGAGACGATACAGAACGCCCACCCTCGAGGATGCTGATTTAGCGAGAGAGATGTGAAGTTTCCAGTTAAGATTTTGAGTTAAGGATAGACCGAGGATGTTTAGTGTTGAAGACGGTGACAGCTGAGTCTTGTCGAAGAATGGAGTATAGGTGTTTGGAAGATTGTGTCGAGTTGATAGGTGGAGAAATTGAGTTTTTGAGGCATTGAAGGACACAAGGTTGCTTTTACCCCAATCGGAAATGATAGTAAGGTCTGGGGTTAAGCGTTCTGCAGCCTCCAGCCTGGAGTCATGCAATTCCTGTTGAGAGGGTCTTCTGTTGAAAGAAGTTGAATATTGCAGAGTGGAGTCATCAGCGTATGAATGGATAGGACAGTTTGTTATGGAAAGATCATTGATCAATAACAGGAAGAGAGTGGGTGATAGGACAGAGCCCTGTGGAATACCACTGTTAATAGGTTTAGGGGAAGAACAGTGACCGTCTACCACAGCAGAGATAGAACGGCCGGAAAGGAAACTGGAGATAAAGGAACAGGGAGAAGAATAGAATCCGAAAGAGGGAAGTTTAGAAAGCAAAGACTTGTGCCAGACTCTATCGAAGGCTTTCGATATGTCTAGCGCAACTGAGAAAGTTTCACCGAAACGGCTAGGAGAGGATGACCAAGAATCAGTTAAGAGAGCAAGAAGATCGCCAGTAGAACGCCCCTTGCGGAACCCATACTGGCGATCAGATAGAAGGTTAGAAGTGGAAAGGTGCTTTTGAATCTTCCGGTTCAGGATTGATTCAAAAGCTTTAGATAGTCAGGAAAGTAAAGCTATGGGGCGGTAGTTTGAGAGATTGGAACGGTCACCCTTCTTAGGCACAGGCTGTACGAAGGCGTACTTCCAGCAGGAAGGAAAGGTAGATGTTGATAGGCAGAGGCGAAAGAGTTTGACCAGGGAGGGTGTCAGCACGGAAGCACAGTTTTTAAGGACAATAGGAAGCACTCCATCAAGTCCATAAGCCTTCTGAGAGTTCAGGCCAGAGAGGGCATAGAAAACATCATTTCTAAGAATCTTAATAACAGGCATTAAAGAGTCAGAGGGGGGATAATTAAGAGGAATATGCCCAGAATCGTCCAGAGTGGAGTTGTTACAGAAAGTTTGAATGAAGAGTTCAGCCTCAGAGATAGAAGCGACGGCAGTGCTGCCGTCTTGGTTAAGAAGAGGCTGGAAAGAGAAAGAAGTGAAAATGGAGGAGATATTTTTGGCAAAGTGCCAGAAGTCTCTGGAAGAATTAGAGAAAGCAAGGTGTTGACATTTGCTATGGATAAAGGAGTTTTTGGTAAGTCGAAGAATATATTTGGCAAGATTCCGGGCGTTAATGTAAAGGTCATGGTTAGAAGGCTCTGGTACCTTTTGTGAGCTGCCTCTCTATCTTTGACAGCACAAGAACAAGCGTGATTAAAACAAGACTTTTTAGCATGGGGAGTAAGGAAAGTACGTGGAATGTATGCCTCCATTCCAGAGACAATCACCTCTGTGATGCGCTGGGCACACACAGAGGGGTCTCTATCCTGGAAGCAGTAATCATTCCACGGGAAATCGGAAAAGTACATCCTCAGGTCGTCTCACCGAGCTGAAGCAAACTGCCAGAAGCATCGCCTCTTCGGTGGGTCTAGAGCGTGTACAGGAGCGATAGGACAGGATACAGAAATAAGGTTGTGATCGGAGGAGCCCAACGGAGAGAACAGTTAGTTTGACAGAGTAAGCAGAAGGGTTAGAGGTAAGGAAGAGGTCTAGTATGTTGGGCCGGTCTATATATTATAATATATATATATATATATATATATATATATATATATATATATATATATATATATATATATATATATATACATATATATATATATATATATATATATATATATATATATATATATATATATATATATATATATATATATATATATATATATATATATATATATATATATATATATATATATATATATATATATATATATATATATATAAGAACGTAAGGAGTCCGCAAGAGGCCGGTTGGCTAATACAAAGCAGCTCCTGTACTCTTAACCTTACCTTACCTCACTATCCATGACTTTATCTAACCTCTTCTTGAAAGTATATATGGTATTGGCACCCACAACATGTTTGCCAAGTCTGTTACACTCATCTAACACTCTATTGGTGACCCAATTCTTGCCTATGTCTTTGCTGAATCTGAATTTGTCTAACTTAAAACCAGTGTGTCGCGGTTTAGATTCGCGACAAGTTATTTTTATATTATTTGCCATAGGGAAGCTGTTGACGCGTTTTCCTAGTTCGTCACGTGACCTCGGCGCAGGGCGGGTCACGATGACTCAGCCTGTTCGTTGCCTAGGCGACGAGCGTAGTGATGCCAAGGCGTGCATTTTCGTTGCGGGTCGCCCGCTGTGTTTTACCTGCGCTTACGCACTTTCAGGAGTCACCACTCCACTCTCTGCAGGTGCATAGTAGTGTGTGCATTACTGCAGCTTGTACGCCTCTGCTGTGAGGATGTTGGGCTATTGTCTTTGTGCTTCCCGCCATGGGGGCTGTTGCCGCCCGCGGCCTGGCTGGGAGGCCTGTGTTGCTAGCTCGCGATTGTTGCTTTCCTCTTCGTGTCTGTACGTAGCTTGCTCCGCTGTTTATATTGCGGTGCCATGCACTTGCAAGTTATAGCTGCGCGTCAGGGAAGTGTAACGATATCTGCCTATGGCAGTATTGCTCAGAGTGCTGTCAGCACCCTCTGTTGTATTTTTCCGCGCCAGCAGCGTTTTGCATCTCGGCCGGGCGAGTTGGGGCCCGTCAGGTCACTCGCCGCGGCTCGGGGTTTTCTTCTTCTCCCTGACCGCCGTCTGGTGAGGTCACGGGGCGACGTTCCTCTACTCTCGCCTACCTCTTGGCACCACGCGGTTTTCCTCCTGCTGGAGTGTGGGGATCCTGGGCTTCGCCACTTCGGGATACAGCCCACACCGGGTCTCAGTTTGGGTGTGTCGAGTCCGCGGCGGCCTCTTCCTGAAAGCCGCATCTACCGCCGACATCACGCGCCTGATGAGAGGACCCACGGCAGGAAGGACAAGCTGCAGCCACCTCGAGCAAGGCTGTGCAACGAGCCTCTACTCTTCTCCCTCCGCACCAAGTTAAGTAGCTAGTTTTTAGTGTAGCCAGGGCAGGCTAGTCTTGTGCGAGCACGAGAAACGCTAAGCTCAGGTGGGTGTGTATGAGATTTGTCCGTGTCTTGTTCCTTTATGTAATAAAGTCTGTGCATAGTTGTACACGAGCTTTATCAGTAACCCTTTTGCCTGTGCGTATGTGCCTTCCAGCCCCATAAGGAGAGTAAATAGGAACCCCACTGGAGATTTGAGCAGGTAAGTCGTGTTAGTACTCCCTAGTCAGGGTGTGTACACCGTTGTGTCTCCTGGCGTGCCGCGGGAATCAACCCTTGTCGGCTAGCTACCGCTTTGTGAGCACACTCCTGTTATTAGTCTTATTTTACCCCGTGACACAGTGCTACGTGTCCTACCTGGCTCTTTTACTAAAAAATCTTATTGACATCCCCTTTATTAAGCCCTTCATCCATTTATAGGCTTCGATCTGGTCTCCTCGCAACCTTCGCCTTTTTAGAGTGTGCAGATTTAAATGTTTCAGTCTGTCTTCATAAGGGAGGTTTCTCACCCCCTGAATCATCTTTGCCATCCTCCTCTGTACATATTCTAACATCTTGATATCCATTCTATAGTAGGGTGACCAGAACTGAACTGCATAATCGAGATGAGGTCTAACTAGTGCTAAGTAAAGTTTGAGGATGACTTCAGCGCTTCTATTGCTTACGCTCCTTGAGATGAAACTCAGTACCCTGTTTGCACGATTTCTATCCTGAATGCATTGAGCCCTGGGAAGGAGGTCAGCGCTCACTAAGACTCCTAAGTCTCTCTCACACCCAGACCTGCTTAGAGGAGTGTCATTTAAGGAGTAATTGTGTGGCCTACCTACACTTAGAATGCTACACTTTCCGACATTGAATTCCATCTGCCACTTCCCCGCCCAATCATATAGTCTGTCACGCTCATCCTGGAGAACACTAGCGTCCCTGTCTGACTGGATTACTCTACCGATCTTGGTATCATCTGCGAACTTACTGACATCACTACTAATTTATGTGCCCAAGTCATTGATGTAGATAATAAAAAGCAGCGGACCCAGCTGCTGGGTCCGCTGCTTTTTATTATCTACATCAATGCTGGGTCCCAGCACCGACTCCTGTGGGACTCCACTCGTAACACTGCCCCATCCAGATTTTTTACCATTGATTTGCACTCTCTGCTTCCAACCACTAAGTCATGCCCTAATCCAATTCAAAACTTTCCCATCTACGCCGTGAGCCTGTAATTTTAGTAATAGCCGGTGATGAGGGACTTTGTCGAATGCCTTACTGAAATCTAAATACAATATGTCATAGATTTCATCTCTGTCAACCGCTTCGATCACTTTAGTGTAGAAGGACAACAGGTTAGTAAAGCAAGACCTACCCTTCCTGAATCCATGCTGTGAATCATGAATTAAATTATGCTTCTCTAGATGGTCCCGAATGCTCCCGGCTATAATTGACTTCAACGTCTTTCCTACAACTGATGTTCAGCTAATTGGGCGAAAATTTGAAGTGGCTGACTTGTCTCCCTTTATGAAAATCGGCGTCACATTAGCTACTTTCCATTGGTTGGGCACATACCCAGAATTTACCGACATCTTAAAGAAATCGCTAAGTGGCCCACTGAGAACCTCCTTGCATTATTTCAGAACCCGTGGGTATATTTCGTCTGGGCCCGGCGATTTGTTTTTCTTCACCTTACCAAAAATTCAAAAAACAAATACATACTCATTTGTCACCACAACACACCAACACTAACAATTACACTTGATTCACTTCCCTCCCCTGCACACTCGGCTCCCCCGTCCCCCCAACAGCCAACAAATATGCGAGTTATGCACCTGTACGGGTACCCTGCGCAGATCCAGATCCAGACCAATCTCATCCTAGATTACTTGCCTAGTGATGATCACATCCCTCAACTTTTCGTTATCTTCACCCTCATATACCTGAACTCTCTCCGGAATGGTTGTTAGATTTTCCTGCGTAAAAACTGAGACGAAATAGTCATTCAACATTTGACTCATATCTTTTCCAGTCTCAACAAGCTCACCTGTGCTTGTTTTCAACGGTCCAATTCTCTCCCTTGTTTACGATCTGTACAACTTGAAGAAGCCCTTGGGATCGCTCTTGGCCTCGTTGGCTACCCTAACTCATAATTTCTCTTTGCTAGGCGGGTGTTCTTCTTCACGGATCTGGCTAGTTCAGCATACCTACCCTTGAGGTGGGTTTCCCCGTTCTTTATTTTCCTATAAATTCCTCTCTTCAAGCCAATCTCATGCTTGAGTCTGCGGGTCATCAATTTAGGGTCGTTATTTTCCTTTCTACGTGCTTGGTAAGGTATATGCTGTCTTTGACCCTCTGCTATTACTCTAACTAAATTATTGTAGGTCATTTCTACATGGTTCCCCTGCCCTTCCGGTTCCAGCCCTGAGATCTGGCCCTCATCTAGCCCTAAGGTGCCCCAATTTACCTCCTCAAGGTGTCTTCTGAGCCCCTCGTAATCGGCTCTTCTAAAGTCTGGCACCAACACAGGCTTGAGTTCATGGGTCATCGCCCAGTCACAGTCGCAGTTTTCGTGGTATCGGCCAGTATCAACAGAATATACCAGGTCTTCTCAACCTCGTACCAGAATTCTCCTCTTCTGCGCAGTGACGTCACCTGCAACCCCTCAGTCTGAACTGAAATCCCCCCAACAGTATTCACCTGACCACAGGTGCAGACGCATCTCGTGTGCTCCTTTTTCTTTCATTTCGATGGGTGACTTTAGTATTTAGGATTGAATATATATATATATATATATATATATATATATATATATATATATATATATATATATATATATATATATATATATATATATATATATATATATATATATATATATATATATATATATATATATATATATATATATATATATATATATATATATATATATATATATATATATATATATATATATATATATATATATATATATATATATATATATATATATATATATATATATATATATATATATATATATATATATATATATATATATATATATATATATATATATATATATATATATATATATATATATATATATATATATATATATATATATATATGTGTGTGTGTGTGTGTAATGAACCTTCTTATCCAAGTATTTCTGGACATATTCTTACTCGGCGCAGTCATCCTCTATTGAACAGTTCTCCTGTCTACCCTCTGTAACACCTTAACTAAAGTACCGACTTCTAGCCCATTAATTGTGTGACTGCTTCAGTTCTTCAATCCTAAATACTAAAGTCACCCATCGAAATGAAAGAAAATGGAGCACACGAGATGCGTCTGCACCTGTGGTCATGTGAAGACTGGTGGGGGATTTCAGTTCAGACTGAGGGGTTGCAGGTGATGTCACTGGGCAGAAGAGGATAATTCTGGCAAGAGGATGAGAAGACCTGGTATATTCTGTTGATCTTGGCCGATACCACGAAAACTCCGACTGTGAAAACGGCCCTAACAAGAGGAAAAAAGGGAATAAAAAGGAAAACAAATAATGAAAACATGAAAAAGGAAATTAACCGATATGCTTGCAAAAGGAAAGAGAAAAAACATTGAAATTATTATTATATTAAACAACAAAAAGAACGGACTTGGTACACTCGAGGCACAGCGAGTCAATGATACCAAGTGAGGCGAAGAAAAGCGGTACAGAGGCTGATCCTCAGTTTTGTGCGGCAGAAAATGACGAATGTAAATAACGTGATGAAGTAACAGAAGGAAAGGGAGGGAGACGCAAGTACGGCAAAGAGTTACGGCGAAATTGTCAGACCAGGAAGAAAAACAATTCACAGGTTGATCTTGAGTTTTGTGCAGGCAGAAAATAATGAGAAAACAAAATAATAGAGAGAGGAAGGGATACGCAAGTACGGCAAAGAGAAGAAGACGGACAAGTGAACGCCATATTAGGAACAGAAACAAAAATAAACACGAAGGAAAGGGAGAAACAAAAGGAAAGAAAGTGAGATAAGGAAGAAAACTACAAAGATAGAGAAAAATGAAGCGAGAGAGAGAGAGAGAGAGAGAGAGAGAGAGAGAGAGAGAGAGAGAGAGAGAGAGAGAGAGAGAGAGAGAGAGAGAGAGAGGGGATCTCTCTCTCTCTCTCTCTCTCTCTCTCTCTCTCTCTCTCTCTCTCTCTCTCTCATACTGCCTGACAGTCCACCATCACAGCTACATGACTCACACCACACACACACACACACACACACACACACACACACACACACACACACACATAAGGAAAAAGCAACAAAAGAGGAAGGACAAACAAATATTCCTAAAACACACTAGAGGTAACATAAGGCAGTGGATGTTCCCAGCTTGTTTTCCATGAATAGAAGCGAAGGCACAGTGACCAAATATTCCCTCCTGTCGTGGTGACACAGTATGATAAGACACCGCACCATAACAGTCTCCCCTCTGACGGCATACAGTAGAGGCTTGAGAACAGTTGAAGGACCACTCCGTCTACCACGCCCACAGCTCTTCACGAACAAGGTAAATGCCCGGAATGTCTCTCCTTTTATCGCACCGTGGGATGTCTTGTGGGTTGGCGGCGCGGCTCTTTGCTTATTTTTATTGATTTATTCATTACTGCATTTTGGTGAGGCCAATAGTTTCTTTCCTCACTGTTGTGGTCGATCTCTTGTATCATCACACAACCTTGCAGAGGCTAACCTTACACTGCGATCGCCTTTCGCTGTTTTCCATGTGGAGTGTGTCGAGAAGCGAGAATCAGCGAGGCGGCGCGGCCAATACTCAGGGCGATGTTTTGCCGCCACCAAACTTAAGTCTGCTCTGTCCCCAGGAACTGGCGAAGGCACCGCTCTGGAGATGGAGGGGAGCTGCTACATAAGGGAAAACTTTACTGGCGACATGACGGAAGCTCTGCTATACTTCCTAGCCATCTACTGCTGTTTCATCTGCATCGTTGGAACCACAGGTAAGTCTTGAACCGAGGGCAAAAAACAAGGCAGAGTTCCGTCTATTGATATTTTGTAAACATGGCGGCTGGTTGCCTCTAGCTGTGCTGAGTCAACGAGGTGTTCGCGAGGTTAGGCCTGTGTCGCGGCAGACGGCTTCCCTGCGCTGCGTCACCAGCACGGCTCGCAGCCAGAGTTGTAGGCGAGGGAAAGCACTGCTGCCAGCTCAACCTTTACGCATTATTACAGGGCACATGTTTTCCCGTCTGCTGCGTCACTTTGGGGGTTAAAGCAGTCTTCCCTCGTGCTCAGGTAACGTCGTGGCGCTGTGGTGCGTGGCGCGCTGCCCCCGGACCATCACTCCCATCAAGGTGATCCTGGGCGCCATCTTCTCCTGCACGCTGCTCTTGTGCCTGGTGCTGGCCCCCTACATGGCGCACT
Source organism: Eriocheir sinensis (assembly GCF_024679095.1). NCBI lineage: Eukaryota > Metazoa > Arthropoda > Malacostraca > Decapoda > Varunidae > Eriocheir > Eriocheir sinensis. Next base: position 218,165 of record NW_026111563.1, on the reverse strand, counting down.
TCACCCTCACCATGCTGCGCTGCGACGAAATGCCTTCAAAGACGGCCATTTGGGTCGTCCTCATCAGCTGCGACATCTTCATGCGAATGGAAATCTTTTACATCTTCGTTATGGCGCTCCTCAGGTGTGTGTGTGTGTGTGTGTGTGTGTGTGTGTGTGTGTGTGTGTGTGTGTGTGTGTACCTATTAATATTTACCTATTTATATAGCATACAGGGCCTGAGCTGAAGCTCGGACAGTCCCGTTTTCCAATCTACTACGTATGTCAAACTTTCCTTCATTTTTTGGACACTGCCCGCTTCAACAATGTCCTTGCTAAGTCCATTCCATGTATGCACACTCCTGCATGGAAAACTGTACTTCATTAGGTCCTTCAAACAAGTTTCATTTCTCAATTTCTTGCTGTGTCCTCTTGGGTTCCTGCTCCCTTCCATCTCGATTAAATCATTTCTATCCAACCCTTCCATTCCACTTGTGTTCCTGTACAACGCTATCAGGTCTCCTCTTTCTCTTCTTTCTTCCAGTGTTGGTAGGCCAAGTTCCTCCAATCTAGTCTCGTATGGCAGGCTTGACAGGTCTGGTACCATCATAGTTGCAATCCTTCGTATCCTTTCGAGTTTCCTGATGTCCTTTTTCTTGTGTGGTGACCAGACAACTGCCGCATACTCTAGCCTTGGTCTAATCAATGTTGTTATTATTTTCTTCATCATGTCCCCAACCAAGTAGTGAGATGCAACTCTAATATTTTGCAGGAAACTATATGTTTCTCCGAATATCTTGTTTATGTGCTTCTCAGGTGTACTGTATCTTGTACTATGATTCCTAAGTCTTTTTCTTCCTTCACTGATTGTCCCTCCCATCCTACATACTCCGCTTGGTCTATTTTTACTCTTGCCCATTTTCATTGTGTGACATTTTTTTTCGTTAAATTCCATTTCCCATTCTTTATTCCATTCAATCACATTTAAATCTTCCTGCAGCTTATTCCAATCATCATCATCTCTTATTTTTCGAAGCAGCTTGGCGTCGTCTGCAAACACACTCATAAAACTATTTTTTCCGGCCTATCATTTATATACGTTAGAAACATCAATGGCGAAAACACTGGCACTCCACTTGTGACCTTTCTCCAATCTGATTTCTCATCTTTCAACACGGTACTCCTCTCTTTGTTTGTCAGGTAATTTTCATCCATTCCCTCATCTTTCCCCCTAATCCTCCTTTGTGTTCTAGTTCCCTCAGCAATTTTTATGTTGAACTTTATCGAATGCCTTTTTAGGTCCAAAAATATGCAGTCCGCCCATCCGTCTCTTTCCTGCATTTATATACATATATATTAGATTTGGTTCTTGTCTGAATCCAAATTGACTTTCATTTATTATCTTCTCTCTTTCTAGATGGTCCACCCACTGTCTTTTAATGACTTTCTCACACCGTTTGCTCATTACACTTGTTAGGGAAACCGGTCTATAGTTCAGAGGCTCTTGTTTATTTCCGCTCTTATATAACGGGACCACATGTGTCCTCTTCCATTGCACTGGAACTTCCCCGGTCTTGACTGAACAACTTATAATATCCTGAACTGGTTCTGTTAACTGTTCACTGCGATCTTTTAGTACTTGACCTGATATTTCATCTGGACCCATTGCCTTCTTACCACCTAGTGACATTCTAGTGACTTTAATAGCCCCATTATCTCCTCTCTATCCACGTTCATGTTTTCCATTTTCTTGACACTTCTCTCCTCATCCCTCTCTTCAAATTGTCTCTTTGGTAAATACTTTCTGAAAGCTTTCATTTAATATTTCACAGACTTCCTTTGTATCCTCAGACTTGGCCACCCACTTTGATCGCATTCACAGCTTCTTTTTTCCTTAGTTTCTTTTTTATATGCCAATAAAAAGTTTCGGGTCCTCCTTACATTTTTCTATTATGTTCTTTTCATACTTTTTTTCTTCCTCTCTCCTCACTTTGGCGTAATCATTTCTAGCTTGCCTGCAGCCTTTCCTGTTTATGGAATTCCTTCCCAGTTTGAAGGTTCTCCATGCTTAATCTTTCCTCTTCTTTGTTTCCAGACATCTTGTGTTAAGCCACTCTTTTTTTTCCCTCTTTTCTTTATCACATGGCAGGGTACCCACTTTACCACACCTTCATTGAAAGTGTTAAGGAAGTAGTCATATTTTTGTAGTACTTTTTTTAGCTCTTTCATCTCTGTCCAGTTTACGCTGCCGAAAAAGGCTCGCAAATCACTACACAAAGTTTTACTGTAATTTCCTCTTTTCTCTTTAGAGTTCTCTAATCCAGTCGCTTCACATTCTTCATCAATATCTATTTGTAGTACTTCATGGTCACTTTTTCCTAGTGGGCACTCGTGTTGCACTTCACTTAACAAGTCTGTTCCTTTAGTAAAATTATGTTCAATCTCGCTGGTTCATCCTCTCCTCTAAATCTCGTCTCTTCCTCACTCACTGTGTCATGAGGCTTTCTGTGGTCGGTTAGCTCCCCGCGTATTTTCTTCACCTTCCACTTCAAACTTTTCTCATTTGACATTTATACAGTTGAAGTCTCCAGTTAGAATTACATTTTTGCTCTTTCTAATAATATCCTCAAACACTTTATTTGTACCTTTCAACAGATTGTTATAAATTTCACTTGTCTAGCTTGCTGTGTGTGGGGGCACGTCACCATTACTGTCAGTTTTTCTCCTTATTTCAACCGTAATAGAACACTTAAAATTTCCGTATTGCCTGGCCCTGTTCTCACTTTTATCACTTTTAAGTCTGTTTTGACCAGTATCATCACCCCTCCACCACTCTTCCCTGTTCTGTCCTTTCTATATATGTTATAATTGCACTGTTCTGTTTCCACCATTTCTGATCCTTCTGCTAGTTGTGTTTCGGTGGAGCACATTGCATCTGGTTTAGCTTTTTTCAGGTAGTCTTATAATTTAAGCTTTTTTATATATAAGTCCGTCGACATTAGTGTAAGTTAACCTAAGCTTTTTCTTTACCTTCTTCTCTTCCCTATTGTTGCGGCTTTTTACTTGTTCTCCTCCTCCCTCCTCCTGATCCACGACTTCATCACTCTGTCGTTCCGCATTTTCCAAAAAAACTCTCCTTTTCTGACTCCGTTCTTTCTTCATTCCTGTGCTTTGCTTCGTTCACAATTTCCCTCATCTTAACTCTTTCCTCTGTGCTCATATTTTTCCTTATATATGTGTGTCTTTACATTGTTCTATACATTTAAGTTTTCCACTCCGACTTAAGATCATCTTGGCTGCCGTTTGTGACTTTAACTTCAACTTTTTTTCCCTTCCTCATATTTTCCTAGTCTCGTCACCTCGTCCACTTCCTCTGTCAGCCTTCCGGCTTCTTCATCTAGAAATCCTAGATTCTAGGCTTATCAGTATTTCTTTCACTTTACTGGTTTCATCTCTCTCTCTCTCTCTCTCTCTCTCTCTCTCTCTCTCTCTCTCTCTCTCTCTCTCTCTCTCTCTCTCGTTCTGTGTCCTCATTGGGATTTTCTCCTCCTTAACACCCATGATTATCACACTCTTCTCTTCTGCCATTTCTCTAACCAAGTCTTCCTTCTTTCTTATTACTTGAACAACCTCACGCTCCATCTCCACTTTTCTTTCTCTTTCTTGTTGTTCCAGACATCCTTTGAAACTGCCTTTTTCCTTTTCATATTTTTTTCCATACATTTATTTCCACATCAACTGTTTTCTTAATCTTATTTTCCACGTCCATTCCGCCACAACTACTTCCCCTTACCCTTTTGGGTGTTTCTTCCTTGACCACTGCCTATACCTTGTCATCAGTGCTGTCACCTCTGGCACTTCCTTTTTTCAGCTTTTTGCTTTCTTCCCTGTGTGTGTAATAATAATAATAATAATAATAATAATAATAATAATAATAATAATAATAATAATAATAATAATATACGGTTTATTTAGGGAGAAGCAGCTCGAGAGCTAAAAATATACATATTATATGGGGAGATCATTAAAACTACATACTTAAAAGTAACTTAGTAATAAAGAGTCTATGTGTTCAGGATTTTCACTATTGTTGGTATTGCACTGTTCTTATACCTGTCAGTACGCGCACGTATGGGGAGCAGCTTGTTGTGGTGTCGGACATTGTGGCGGGGAGGGGAAGCTACCGGGGGGAGCAGGTTCCTATGTCGTGGGTGTTGAAGGAGTTTGGTGGCGAACTACTGGAAGAGGTGTTGGTGGCGGGCCTGAAGGGTGGTGAGCTGCAGGGCGGGGAGGGCCTCCTGGTAGGTGGTGTTGCCCTTCCCCAGGATCAGCCTCACCGCCCTTTTCTGCACCCACTCGAGTTGATGGCGTCTTGTGGCGTTGAGGGAAGATGACCAAGCAAGGGACGCGTACGTGAGCCGAGGGAGTATGAAGGTCGAGTACACACTCGCCAGCTCACGCGCGGGTGTCCCCAGCTTCTTCAGTCTTCGGAGGATGTATAGCTGGTATGTGGCTGACTTTATGAGGGAGCTGACGTGTTGGCCCCACGTCAGTTTGTCGTTAATGGTGAGGTAGAGGATCTTGACAGAATGAACCAGCTGGAGGGGACGGCCGTCGATGGAGACACAGGGAGGGGGAAGGGTGTCAGAGGAGGTGTGGATGTGCATTACTGTAGTTTTGTTGGTGTTGAGGGTGACATTGTTGTCGGTGGTCCAAGTGTGGAGACGGTTAAGGAGCTGGAGGCGGCTGTAATCCGGGTTGTCGTTGTTAATGGTGATGGCGAGGGTGGTGTCGTCCACATATTTCCACCGAGCACTGGTGCCCGTCATTGCGTCATTTACAAGCATCAGGAAGCATAATGGACCCATCCTGGTCCCCTGAAGGACCCCACAGGTGAGGTGCTGAGGGGGGGAGGTCGTTCCCTGATGCCTTACGACCTGACCCCTGTGGGCGAGGAAGTTAGTGAGCCAGAACACCAGGCTGAGGTGAAGCTGGAGGCTGATGGCTTTGGTGATGACGGTGGTGTGGTGAACGAGGTCGAAGGCTTTCCGGAAGTCTACGAAGGTGAGGGCCACTGATGTTTTGCGTTTTTCGAGGTTTTTGTAGATATAATCGAGAAAGTCAACGAGGCAGTGAGTGGTGGAGGAGGACTTAATGTTCCCGAATTGCTGTTGGTCCATGAGGGGGGCGAGGTGAGTATAGTGTAACGGGCCTGTCGGGGGGCGTTTAAAGGGTGTTGATTAAGACTTCAGCTTCCTTAAGGCGAATTATATTCGTAGCCTTTATGTACAAGAAGCGACGGAGCGAGAGCGACTGTCGTTGTGTGTCAGTCGGACTCTCGTGAAGGAGTGCGAGTTACAGGTTGGAAAATAATTGTTACAATTGGTCACGTATGTCAAGGTGACCTCCACGCACCATCGGAGTGCGAAGTATACAAAACTGAGACGGTAAACACTGACGGACAATATTCCTATAAGGTGGCGTGATCTATCTGTCATGGGTTTTTCCATTGACAATTGTATGCCTAATTCGTGGTGATATTAAATAATAATAATACATTGATATCCTACTATAACACTGCTCGGTCACCTACCAGTGATCGCGACCTCGCGATATACAAAAATCTAAATAGCAGTCTAGTTACCATGAACATACATAGTGGGAGTTTGTCAAGCAGACTGCCTATGATACAATTACATTAAAACACTGGCTATGTAAGAACAGATGTGGAGTTATAATATAAATAGTGAGAGGGAAACCACAACGTGTGTGACATGAAACATAAGAAACCTCACAAAAGATAAATATAAGGACACATGTATAAGAAACTATCAACTGGCATAGTTACAGACAATGAAACGTTCATCTAGCTCCTAAAAAAAAAAATACAGTAGTGAAGCACAGTACAATGTTAAGTATAGGAGCAGCCAGGTTTCTGTCCCCTGACTTGTCTGAGAAAAGGAAAAACTACCTTGCCAGTGGCCTCCCTGCATCCAGTCGCCGTGTCTGCACAACCAAATAATCGTGCAGGACAGAGTTTCTCCTAATAAGGTAGCACATGACGACGAGACTGACGAACATCAGAAACATTGGTACAAAAAATCCAGGGTACAGGTAGGGGAGATGCAAATAATCAGGCAGCGTTTCCTCCAGGGTTTCCGCAAACTCTGTTTTGTTTGCGAAAGACAATGAATTAAGGGAGTTAGTCACATACGAGATGCTGGAGAAATGAATGTCATCGAGAGACCGTAGAGGAAACACTCGATAGGAAATATTGGCCGTGAAAACCAGACGGATCCGGGACGGGTACGTTGTTATGTTAGTGGAGCGGATATAGCATGCTTCCGCTATGGCATAGTGACCAGTAACCCGTTGATAAGTGGTACCCTCCGGGCAGATGACCGATACATAGAATGACTGAGGGTAAAAAAAATAATGCAGACCCAGAAAGTTCTTATGGAAAACAGGCGTTGGTGTTAGCTGCTTGTAGGGGCACAGGGAAAGAGCGTCAGACGCGTTCACGCGGGTGAGGGCGATCTCGCATACCCCTCCCCGAACTGGAAGGAAGGCAAAGAGAGACGCAGAACAATAGAATCGCCCGAAAACCGTCTCCTTGCAATACTGCAAGAGTGAGTAGCTACCCGTTGAATACAGAGCGAAATCCTTCGCGATTAGAACAAGAGACGGGGACGTGTCCAGGGCTAACACACTGTCCTTTGCTGAAAAAGGGAACGGGACAATTTCGTGTGCCTCAAACACGTCCGCCGTCTGAAATGGAACATGAATGATTATGGTATCAGGGGTGAGGCTGGACTCAATCAAGGGGTAAAAATATTGACACATGTCCGGGGTGAATAAAGGTGTTAGGCTATAATTTTGATACCCGATCTGGACAGTCGTTCTCAAATCGTGTAGAGGGAACAAGGCAGGTGTGACTCTACCGTGCGCTGCATCAACCATGTTGCTAATAATCTGCTGATTAGCCGTTGCGACGGAGTTAATGACGTTTTCCAATACATGCAAGGCCTGATCTAGGAGGAGAAACTGATTCACCTGGTCGATCTGTTTGACAACTATGTTGATAACCTCTACCATCTTATTTGTCTGCTCTAGCAGTTCCTCAATGTTAGTATGCAATTGCGCAAGTTTTCTACAATTGGCGTTGATCACCCTGCGATTTCGAGCAGCAAAGGAAAGTACATGAGCGTAGTGGTCCCGCAAATCGCGAACGTCCTCGTCGGTAGCCGTACCGAAAAGGAACTTTGAGGCGGACCCAACGATGTTGAGCAACCCCTTCTTTACCCGAGAGTGAACTGAGTGAGAACTATAATCCATGCTTACCTCATCAACTTTTCCCCGTAAGAACAGAATCCTATCCTCCAGTAGTTGTAAAAGAGTCAGAGAGTTGGTACTAGAAGGTGCCTTTGATGCCCTAGTCTTGGTAGCCCGTATGGCGTCCGCCATGCCGAGTAGTTTTTCTGAGACTATCCTGATTGTGTCCGTGGTATTGGTCAAGGAAGTATATCGAGCACATCTTCTATGAGGGAGACCTCTCCTATGTGTGCCGTGAGGGCACCAGGCTTCAGGTGGATGGGTGTTGTTGCAAGCAGGGAGCCGAGGGACAACAAGATGGTCAGAAAACGCAACATCATGATCTGAAAGTGGTGGGAATGAAGTATTTAAACCCGTGGTCTCAAGTTATAGCTATGGGTGTTGGGATTATCTTGTTGAACATTTGACTCTGAGAGGGAAGTACCAATATCAAGGTCCAAAGGTGAGGGAATTACTTTCAGACGATCACTGTGAACTTCTAGACTGACTCCACTATTCGACTCGAGAACCTCGAACCGATTTCCCCTGACATTCCGAACAACTCGGTAAGGACCCACAAATTTAGCCCCCAGTTTCGAACTCCTTTCCGCTTGCTTAATCATGACTGTGTCACCCTCTTTGAAATTCACCGGGACGGCCTGTTTGTGTTGTTTTGACATCATTTCAACCTTCGTAGCTTTTAACGTACACCTAACTTCTGAGTGTATCTTGGAAAACATATGCATCTGCTGTTGTGCGTACCTATCAATGTTGTAGAGAGGTTGTTGTGGGATTGTTAGGAAGTCGTACGGAAGACGTTTCTCCACCCCATATAAAATGTAGTAGGGAGACTTCCCCGTAGAGTCGTTTACCGACGTATTTATGGAAGCGGCTATATGCGATAGCCAATCCTCCCAGTTATCGTGGAGATCGTTCACGATAGGCCTGAGGACCTGTAAGATTTTCCTATTAGCCCTCTCCGCCAACCCATTAGCAGCTGGGTGGTAAGCTGTGATGAAGGATTGCGTGATGTTAAACTGAGCGCATATTTCGCTCAATACTGAGTTCCTAAACTCGGTGCCATTGTCACACAAAAGAATTCGATGAGACGAATGTGGACACAACACGTGAGTCACGAGGGTATGGGCCACGCGTGTGGCTGTCTTGTCCTTGAGAGGCGCAAGAACTAGAAACCTAGAGAACTGGTCGACGCACACCAATAAGTAGCGCGAACCAAGTTGGCTCTGGGGGAGCTGTAATAAGTCTATATTAACAACATCCCATGGCTCCTCTGGTACTGGGTATTGCAACATAGGTGCTGGTCCTTTGACGGACCCCTTGTGCTTAGCACAAACGACGCAATGTGCGACATGTTTTTCTACATCAACCCGTAATGTGGGCCAGTAGAATTTTCGTCTGGTGACTGATAGCGTCTTGTCTCTTCCTGGGTGACCCACAATGGGTGTGTTATGGACCAGCTTAAGCGTCACGGGGACGTATTTGTCTGGGATGACCAGTTGTTCTATAGGTACCGGTTTGGTTGGCCATGACATACAAAGGAGGTTGTCCTCTGATAGGAAGAATTGTGAAAAGGGAACTGGCAATTCAGGAAGGTTTGATTCGTCTCCCGACTCGAGGGCGTAAATTAACCTCTTCCACACAGGGTGGTCTCGCTGAGCAGTGTGTAGCTCAGGTGAAGTGAAGTTGTGGATGACCTCTGGGGTGGTAATCGCGCCTATCGGAATATTCCGAGATAAGGCATCTGCGACCACATTTGTTTTCCCGGTGATGTATTTTATCTCCGGATTGTATGCTTGGATCGTTAAGAACTATCTTGCCAGACGACCGTGTAGGTTTTTTCCCTTGAAAAGATCAGTTATGGCTCCGTGGTCCGTATAAACCATAATTTTGTACCCCATCACTATGTCACGAAAATGCTTCAGAGCCCACACAATGGCAAGAGCCTCTAGGTGGGTAACAGAATAGTTCTTTTCCGGAGCTGTAAGTACTCGACTGGCGAACGCTATCACATGCATTTTGCCGGACTTATCTGTTTGCATCAGCGCGGCTCGTAGTCCACTAGCCGAAGCGTCGGTACAAAGCTGAAAGGGGTCCTTGAAATCAGGAAAGACAAGGACCGGAGCCTGTGTAAGCGCTTTCTTTAAATCCTCAAAACTCGTTTGTTGAGCTGGGAGCCACTGAAATGGTACGTCTTTCTTTAAAAGATGGGTTAGGGAACTCGCGCGTGCTGCGAAGTCCTTAATGAAAGGCCTGTAATAACCTGCGACACCCAAGAAAGACCGTACCTTGTCCGCAGACGTTGGCTGAGGGAACTCGGCAATAGCCTTTATTTTGTCGTCCACTGTGTGGATGCCGAATTCGTCCACGACATGGCCCAAGAACTTGATCCGAGGCTTTAAAAATTCACATTTGGTGATTTTGAGCTTTAATCCGACCTCTTGAAGTCTGTGTAGGGCTGCTTTTAGTGTTTCCATGTGTGCATGCACGTCTTTACTTGCTATGATGATGTCGTCTAAATACACATAGACAGAGTTGCCCAGCAAGTCACCAAAAATACTGTTCATTGTCCTTTGGAAGGGAGCTCCTTTGAGCCCGAACGGCATCCTCGTCCACTCATAGTGGCCATGAGGCGTGCTGAAAGCCGTTATTTCACGTGACTCGGTGGCCATGGGCAGTTGCCAGTAGCCACTGACCAGATCAAGACTCGTAAAGACTTTATTTCCTCTACCGAGACACATCAGAAGATCTCTAAGAACGGGAAGCGGAAAATGATCATCCACGGTCGCGGTGTTCACACGCCGGAAATCAATCACAGGGGGATAAGAACCGTCTTTCTTTGGAACCAGGAACAAGGGCGAATTCCACGGGGAATTCGATTCTTTGATGACACCTTGTTCTAACATTTCAGAGATAAGTTGTTGCACCACCTCCCTCTGACTGTGGGGGAGCTTGTACGCATTGATATATACAGGATTTGTATTGGGTTTTAACTTAATGTGGTGTTCAGCACACTGCGTAACTCCAAGCGGCTCGCCAGGTAGAGCAAGCGCGCCCCCGATAATGTTCCAGAAGCTGGACTAAGGTTGGCTTAATTTCGGAATAGTGTGCAACTTTTAGGAATGCCTCTAAATTAGCTGTGTCTTGTTCGGGAGAAGCCTGACACGCCGAGGTTATGCCTGAGACTTGGGCTGAAGGGTATTCAGGTGGTTCCGGGGCGACATTTCTCCCATACACTAGACACTGGCATAATTGAGCACCGTGTTTTAAGGATACAGGGGATCCAGACGTGTTTATTACCAATGCCTCTGCAAAACCTCCCCCCTTGACTGTCGCAAGAGTTACCTCCACCGTCACGCGGTGTATGTGAGGAGCTCCGTCGATACACACAACACTGCCCGTCGGAGGGGCGTTAGGCAAACGGATTTTAACAAGTTTTGCAGCACGATCCGGAACTATATGAGGACCTTCTACGACTGCCGTTACTGTCCGCCACAAGTCTGCAATGGTTTCGTGTGGTTTGACCGTAAGAGGTGACACTTGGGCGGTGGCAGTCCCTGAGTCTGTGGTGGGTTGGTCATTTTCCCCCTCTGAGGGTGGGATTACAGGTGACAGAGGCGATGGATTTACCATCCCCTGTATGCGTCGGCCTTGATACACGATCGCGTTGCTTTCAGGGTTTATGGTTATGTGCAGGTTTTTCATGGCGTTTAATCCTAAGATCCCATCCACAGGTAAAGCAAACCTGCCAGAGACATAAAAGAAATCTCGAAAGGGACATACTTTTTCATGTAAGCTGACTGTTAGTGGTACTCACCCAAGGATTCCCAAAGTGGTGCCCGTCACGCCTACCACATTCAGGTCGTTCTCTTGGAGCGGCCAAATTTCCCCACTCTCCTGTCGTGTCAGAGACCTGTAAGCGGAGTCGGAGATGACATTGACTGTGGCACCTGTGTCAACCGCTAAGGTGAGTGAAATTTTGCCCACCTTGCAAGGGAGGGCAATTATGCTTGTCCGTCCCAAGGCGGCAATGACGGAGTCAAGTTGCTCCCAATTAGTATTTTCCTTAAGGGACACTTGGATGTACGCCTCGGGGCTGTCACGAAGTCATGTCTTTTTATTCTGAGAAGAGGAGTGTGGTTTACTGTCCGCTGAGGACTTGTACTTCTGTTCCTCCTTGGCCTTTTGTATTGCAGAACAACTGTCTGAATCATGAAAACAATTCCCGTGGATATGGCAAAAGGCAGCCTTCCGCTGATGGTTTGGCCTAGGGTTCCTGTGTGATGAATGATGCCCGCCCCTGTAACCTCCTGACCTCCTATCTGAGCCCTGTCTTGAATGTGTTGATTCCCTACGTTTCGCGAAGCAAGAATGTTCAGAATGTCCTGATTGCTTGCAAAAACTACAGGTGAGAGAGACCTTACTTTGAGCCTGTAATACTGCGGCTGGTGCGAGGGGATGCTGGTGAGGGTGTCCTTGAACCTTGAGTGGGTTGTAAGTATGCAGACGAACCCGGGGGTGAACGAATTCTGCGGCCTGTAATTGATAAATAATGAGTGCCTGAACATAAGATTACCTTAGTAAATTCACCGGTTGTGGTATCGTGTTCCAGTCCCTCTTCACTTGAAGGTGTCGCCGAGTTTAGCGAGAGTGTCTTTGTTCATACTATGGTGTAAATCATTTACAAAATAGGAGCATATGTTGATAGCTGTAAATATGAACCAATAAACGGAACGTGTATGAATGAATAGTTTGCGTTGAAACCCTAAAAAGGCAAGAAAGAATGGCTAGCAAGGTGCCTGTTTAGACGTAATAGAAGTTAAGGTTATAATGGAATGCCCTAATGATATGGGTATATTGAAAGAATAACTATATAAACAAAGTGGTATGTTAAGTGAGTATACCATTGATGCTCACGTTTTCTCTCGAGCGGTGAAAAGAAAACGGAGGCAGGGCACACTGAAGATTAACTTTGATCAGGGAACTCACACTATACTCAATAGACTCGCTAGCAAACAATAAGAAAGAATCAATATCGTATGCGAATGAACGTTACTCTCACAATTATGACTGAATAACAGTGTTAGGAACACAAAAATAAAAAATCGTGCCCCTGCACGGACAATAATGAAATAAGCCGAGTCGGCATATTTGGACAAGAAGGGAATATCCACAAATACCAAGATTAATCAGCTGATGTAGTGGAGAGGGCGACGGCATGTGATGCCCTGGGGTACGTGCAGTCGTTGTAGGCGCGTCAGGAAGCCTCGGCCGCGGCCACAGCGGCGGTGAGAGGTGAGGGATGGGCTGACAACGGAGGACTCGCAATGGAGGTTGAAAAACTGCTGACCCAGCAATTTGAGCGGCCGCGGTTGCGCGGCTGGGAGCCGGTACACTGCCGCCAGACGTATGATGGCCGCGTCGTCCTTGTTATAGTAAGAGATGGGCGGCGGTGGCAGATAAGACGACTTGGGTGTGCAACCTCTTGAGAAGACGCCTTGCAAGAAACGGTAGTGGGAACAGCTTGCAGTCACCGGGAGATGGCCGCGGGTACCCTTGCTGACTGTTTGCCGGAAGAGGTTTGGGCCGATGCTCCCGGCAGCGGCGGTGGTGCCGCCAGCTGTGGAGCGAGGGGCATGCGGGGTGTCCCAAGGTCAGCGGGGCGTGCCTCCTCGTTGCTGGTGTGAATACTTCTGCCGTATCGTGGAGTGGCTTGCAGGGTTCGTAGCAGTGCTGGCTTGAAGCGGGGGAGCGGCTTGTAGATTGTGGCCCTCGCTTTCGGCTGCGTAGGCCTGTGGGTGTGCTCGGGGCTTGTAGGCTTGACGCCTGTAGAGTTGCTTGAAGCTGGTGTGCTCGAGGCTTGTAGGCTGGACGCCTGTAGAGTTGCTTGTAGCTGGTGTGCTCGAGGCTTGTAGGCTGGACGCCTGTAGAGTTGCTTGTAGCTGGTGTGCTCGAGGCTTGTAGGCTGGACGCCTGTAGAGTTGCTTGTAGCTGGTGTGCTCGAGGCTTGTAGGCTGGACGCCTGTAGAGTTGCTTGTAGCTGGTGTGCTCGAGGCTTGTAGGCTGGACGCCTGTAGAGTTGCTTGTAGCTGGTGTGCTCGAGGCTTGTAGGCTGGACGCCTGTAGAGTTGCTTGTAGCTGGTGTGCTCGAGGCTTGTAGGCTGGAGGCCTGTAGAGTTGCTTGTAGCTGGTGTGCTCGAGGCTTGTAGGCTGGACGCCTGTAGAGTTGCTTGTAGCTGGCGCCTTGTGAGGTGCTTGTAGCTGGCGCCTTGTGAGTTGCACGTAGCTGGTGTGCTCGAGGCTTGTAGGCTGGACGCCTGTAGAGTTGCTGCTGGTGTGCTCGAGGCTTGGAGGCTGTAGAGCCTGTAGGCTTGTAGGCTGGACGCCTGTAGAGTTGCTTGTAGCCGGTGTGCTCGAGGCTTGTAGGCTGGACGCCTGTAGAGTTGCTTGTAGCCGGCGCCTGGTGAGGTGCTTGTAGCCGGCGCCTGGTGAGGTGCTTGTAGCTGGCGCCTAGTGAGGTGCTTGCAGCTGGCGCCTTGTGAGTTGCACGTAGCTGGCGCCTTGTGAGATGCTTGTAGCTGGCGCCTTGTGTGTGAGTTGCACGTAGCTGGCGCCTTGTGAGATGCTTGTAGCTAGCGCCTTGTGAGTTGCACGTAGCTGGCGCCTTGTGAGATGCCGCGGACGGCTGATGCGTTGCCGCGGACGGCAGGTGCGTTGACTCCTTCTTCCCTTGTACGCCTGTCCCCGGAGTTTGTTGGTGAGTTCTCGTGGCTTGGAGGAGAACGAGGTAGCGAAGGCACAGGCGCGGGGTGACCGATGCCAACCAAATGGTTTGAGTCACCAGTCTCTTCGGAGGCGTGGGTTCGTATCCCATCGTTGCCACCAAATGTAACGGGCTTGTCGGGGGGCGTTTAAAGGGTGTTGATTAAGACTTCAGCTTCCTTAAGGCGAATTATATTCGTAGCCTTTATGTACAAGGAGCGACGGAGCGAGAGCGACTGTCGTTGTGTGTCAGTCGGACTCTCGTGAAGGAGTGCGAGTTACAGGTTGGAAAATAATTGTTACAATTGGTCACGTATGTCAAGGTGACCTCCACGCACCATCGGAGTGCGAAGTATACAAAACTGAGACGGTAAACACTGACGGACGACATTCCTATAAGGTGGCGTGATCTATCTGTCGTGGGTTTTTCCATTGACAATTGTATGCCTAATTCGTGGTGATATTAAATAATAATAATACATTGATATCCTACTATAACACTAGGCCCATCTGAAGATGAAGCCTTCACAGAGCAGGCTGGGGATCGGGGTGATGGCGATGGGCCTGTAGTCACTAAGGGACTGAGGTGTGCTTGTTTTCGGGATGGGGGTGACGTAGGCTGTCTTCCAGGCTGCAGGACACCGACTTTGATGGAGGGAGGCGTTGATGATGGAGCCCAGAGGGGTAGCTAATTCTGTGGAGAATTCTAGGTAAAGTTTGATAGGGAGGTCAGTTGGGGTAGTGGAGCGTCTCGATTTGAGCCTGAGTAGCGCGTTGGCAACCTCGTACTCTTGAACTAAAGGGAGTGGTGCAGGTGTGGGTAGGTAGGCGGGGAGTGAGGTGAGGTCTAGGCTGGGCAGGGACTGGCAGATGTCGGCGAAGTGGGTGTTAATGACCTCAGCTGCTTCCGGGGCGGGCAGGTGAGTCGCACCCGGCATGGTCTTGCTTAATCCACACAAGTCTCGGATCTTGGAGTACCACCTGCTGATGTTTTCTTGCTTGAGCTTGTGTATCTTGTTGGGGTAGTATGTTAATTTTGCCGCCTTGATTTCCCGTATCACTTTGTTCCGGAGATGCTTGAAGAGGGAGGGGTTGGTGAAGAATGCCGAGTTGCGTCGCTTAATCCTGGGTGTGATCCAAGGGGCATCTGATGGGTGGATTCGCAGAGATTTTTCTGGGAAGAAGTGATGGTGTGCTGTGGTGATGGTTTGTTGGTAGTTACTCCACTTGTCTTGAACGTCCTCAACAGTGAGCACCTCAGTCCAGGGGTACCATGTGATCCACTGACCAAACTGCCGCATTGCTGAGTCCGTCACGGGTCTGTAGGTCTTGGCAACAGTGCGTGTGGCGCGTGAGGTGGAAGGCGCCGGCGACCACAGAATGGAGGCGTGGTTGCTGCGTCCCATGGGAGGGAGTGGCTGGGGGGTGAGGTAGTGCTGGGTGAGGTCGGTGAGGATGAGGTCAAGAGTGTTTCTCCCGTGAGTGGGAAAATCCACTACCTGAGTGAGGTTCAGCTGCTCTTCTATTTCACAGGTGTTGAGTTGATTAAAATCACCACATATTACTACTTTTGCAGCGGGGAATCTTGAGCGGAGGTCATCCATGGTGTCAAGGATGTGAGTGAAGAGCTGGTTGGCCGTGGCAGCACGAGGAGGGTGGTAGACCAGGCAGAGGATGATTGAGGCTGCGAGGCGGGGGTGGGAGGGGGGGGTAAGCCTTGCCCACAGGGCTTCCACACCCTCTGGAGGGTCCACAGGGAGGAGGGTGGGGTGAAGGTCAGAGTGGCAGTACAACACTAATCCTCCACCACGTTTACCTGTCCTGAGGCGATGAGAGTTGATAACCAGTGATGTTGCAGGTTTCAGGGGTTATTTGCCAGGCTTCGGTTATGGCTGCTACATCAACATGTTGATGGTGGTGATGACTTCATCCAGTTTGTTATTGAGGGATGTCACGTTGGAGAGTAATATTGAGGGCAAGTCATACCACAGTCGAGGCACTTCGAGATGTTTGTAAGGCTTGTCTTGTTTGTAGGCTGCTCTCTTCCTTGAGGTGGTGATCACTGGTATTTGTTTGTTGATTGACCTGCCTTGTCTTGTGCTGCGGTTCCAGAAAAGGTGGAGAGCTTTGAGTTTCACTATCGCATTCACTTCTGGGTAGTTGGCACTGCGTCGTAGGCGATAGAGAGCCCGAGTCGGGTAGAATAGTCTTGGTGCACACATGTCGTCACTATTCACTAAGAAGCTCTTAAAGTAGGGGCGGGGAGAGAAGGCCAACACACTGACCCAGGCTGCTCACGGGAGCGCCACGACACGTCCTACCTCGGCGAGTAGTGTGTGTGACGTCTCCACCACTTTATTTTATGGGCATCACAAAGTGTGATGGTAGCCGCCCCCACCTTACCGCAAGCTGCTGTGACGTGCAACCTGTGTGGATGTGTGAGCGCGCATGTGCGCGTACGTGTGTGCGGGTGACTTGTTGTGTAAAAAAAAAAAGGGGGGGGGAGACCCATGTACGGAAGTGAGCCAGAGAGTGATCCTAGATGATAACTAGTTGTTGCTTAGAGTTGGCAAAGTGCCGCTGCATTGCCGCGGACGACAGCCAGACCGGCGCGTTGGCTCAACGATGCCGTCTCGCGTGTCTCCCCCGTCCTCTGGGTGATTTGCTTCCCAACATCCTTGATTAGATCGCTGAAGGTAGCGCCCAGGACGCCGGTGGTTTCTACAGCGAGCGCCACGAAATCATACCGCAGGCTAAGGGCTGCGTAACGATGGCGTTTGCGGTCTTCGGCTGCCCGAGCGGCCGCGCCGGCATTAGTGGCGCTGCTGAAAGTGTTGACGCAAGTGGCGTCCCACACCAGCATCCTGCCTCGGCGGAATGGGAAGATGGTAATGCCGTCTGGACGACGTCCATCTCCGCGGTCGAGGCCCCTTGGCTCAAGGACTGCCACCACACCGGCTGCGGCCAAGGCCCAGTACAAGACGTCAATGAAGGCTGCATGGTGAGGCAAGCGGCCTGGATCTCTCCGGCAGGACAGGTTGTGGTGGCCCAGCCTGTCACCAATGGCTCCACAACGACATCGGTGGGGCTGCTGGATGGGTGTGTCCAAAGTCTAATTATAACTTTTCTCGTGCTGTCAAACATAGAGAGGCAGTTCACAAAAGGTACCACAGCCTTCGAACTAATGCTGACCACGAACTTTACATTTCTGCCCGGAATCGTGCCAAATCTATTCTCCGACTAACCAAAAACTCTTTCATTAATAGAAAATGCCAAAACCTTGCTTTCTCTAACTCTTCCCGTGACTTCTGGCATCTAGCCAAAAATATCTCCTCCAACTTCACTTCTTCATCTTTCCTTCCACTCCTCAGTCCTGACGGCAACACTGCCATCTCTAAGGCTGAACTCTTCTCTCAGACTTTTTCTAAAAACTCCACTCTGGACGATTCTGGGCATATTCCTCCTACTCATCCCCCCTCTGACTCTTTTATGCCTGTTATAAAGATTCTTCAAAATGATGTTTTCTATGCCCTCTCTGGCCTTAATCCTCAGGAGGCTTATGGACTGATGGAGTGGCTCCTATTGTCCTTAAAACTGTGCCTCCGTGCTGTCACCCTGCCTGGTCAAACTCTTTCGCCTCTGCCTGTCAACATCTACTTTTCCTTCCTGCTGGAAGTATGCCTTCATACAGCCTGTGCCTAAGAAGGGTGACCGTTC
Organism: Eriocheir sinensis; assembly: GCF_024679095.1. Lineage (NCBI taxonomy): Eukaryota > Metazoa > Arthropoda > Malacostraca > Decapoda > Varunidae > Eriocheir > Eriocheir sinensis. The sequence goes on along the minus strand of NW_026111563.1, from coordinate 200,378 downwards.
CAGTCTCCTCAAACTACCGTCCTATAGCTTTACTTTCTTGTCTATCTAAAGCTTTTGAATCAATCCTTAACCGGAAGATTCAGAAGCACCTTGCCACTTCTGACCTTCTATCTGATCACCAGTATGGGTTCCGCAAGGGGCGTTCTACTGGTGATCTCCTTGTCTTCCTAACTGACTCTTGGTCATCCTCTCTTAGCCGTTTCGGTGAAACCTTTGCTATTGCGCTGGACATATAAAAGGCTTTTGATAGGGTCTGGCACAAATCTTTGCTTTCCAAACTACCCTCCTACGGTTTCTATCCTTCTCTCTGTACCTTTATCTCCAGTTTCCTTTCTGACCGTTCTATTTCTGCTGTGGTAGATGGTCACTGTGTGTGTGTGTGTGTGTGTGTGTGTGTGTGTGTGTGTGTGTGTGTGTGTGTGTGTGTGTGTGTGTGTGTGTGTTCCTGTGTGTGTGTGTGTGTGTGTGTGTGTGTGTGTGTGTGTGTGTGTGTGTGTGTGTGTGTGTGTGTGTGTGTGTGTGTGTGTGTGTGTGTGTGTGTGTGTGTGTGTGTGTGTGTGTGTGTGTGTGTGTGTGTGTGTGTGTGTGTGTGTGTGTGTGTGTGTGTGTGTGTGTGTGTGTGTGTGTGTGTGTGTGTGTGTGTGTGTGTGTGTGTGTGTGTGTGTGTGTGTGTGTGTGTGTGTGTGTGTGGGTGTGTGTGGGTGTGTAAGTAAGTAAGTAAATATTTATTGCTATTAATATATACACATTTACAAAATACAGGCTAGTCAGTAGTGCAGCAACTGTCTGTCGAGCCGAGGCTCCCTGACAGACAGATATCAATATATGTGTGTACGGTGTACGTACAGGAGTGCAATCAGCGTGCATGTTTTTCAAATTCATAATTGTTTGCAAGTACAATATTTTTAGTTTGACAAAGTTTATATGAACAAAGAATAATGAAAATGTTATAATTGTTTACGTAAAGGAGACAAAAAGATACAAAATGAGCTACTCAATACTAACAATAAGAAGGAACAACAATAACAATGAATTCAACATAACAATAATGACAATAACAGCATGAAAGATAATCTTAATGATAATAATAATAATAATAATAATAATAATAATAATAATAATAATAATAATAATAAGTAAAAATAAAGGAATAAAGGAACAAATAGATAAACATACTGACCAGACCAAAAATATAACCTCCTTCCAACTACGTTGGCGGAGGTAATGATAATAATATCAAAAATAATTGTAATAATACTAATTCTAATAATAATGATCATGTCAACAGTAAGTAACAGTAACAGTAAGTAACAAGGCTATCATTGTCGGTGGTGTCCATTATTATGCTATACTTCAGAACGCTGCAGAGAGAGAATATGATTCTTTATTCCCTTCTTGAAAGAGTTAATATTGGTAGATTTAATGAGCATTTTATAATTAATTGGAAGGCTGTTAAACAGTTTAGGAGCGAAACATAACACACTGTTTTTTAATAGAGTTGTTCTAAAAGATGGGCATGCCACATCAACATTATTACTTCGAGTTCTGCAGGGATTATTGACATATTTAAAAATTTCATTTCCTTTATAATTTACCATTTTATATATTAATAATAATGAAAAAAAATTATGAATTGATTCAAAGTTTAAAAACTCGTTGAAGAAAAGATGGGAGTGACAGATTCATACTTATTCAAATACAGAATACATTTGAAAACTTTCTTTTGAGTTGATATTACCTCGTTTAAAAAAGATGGCCATGTACTTCCCCATACAGATACACAGTAGGTGAGGTGAGGGTAACATAGGGTGTAGTATATGCTAGTTAAGGCGTCAGAAGTAAGGTTGTGTCTAATTTTATACAAGACCCCACAATTTTTTGAAATTTTTCAGCATACGTCATCAATGTGGTATTTCCAATTAAGATTTTTATCTATGTGAATTCCAAGAAACTTAGTGTGTTCGACTTGATTTAATGGTGTATCTTCTAATATGACAGGAGGCAAGTGATAGTTCTGGGAACGATTCTGAAAGAACATATAATTTGTTTTTGAAACATTGAGTTTAAGTTTATTAGATTTAACCCATATATTAATGTGGTTTAATTCAGTTGTTAAAGTGGAGTGTAGAGAATTCATATCTTTATCAGCTAACAGGAGGTTTGTGTCATCAGCATAAATAATGAAATGAATTTTTTTGCTAGCATTTATAATGTCATTAATGTATATAAGAAATAAAATTGGTCCTAATACAGATCCCTGTGGTACACCTTTAGATATGATCATAAAATCAGATGATTGATTATTGCAGAATACGGATTGGGATCTGTTACTAAGGTAGCTACGAAATAATTGAAACGGCACACCTCTAATACCAATGTGGGTTAGTTTATCAAACAAAATATTATGATTGAGCGTATCAAAAGCTTTAGAGAGGTCAATAAAAATCCCCACAACAAAAAGTTTCTCCTCAAGAAATTTGTAAACATTATTTATAAAGTGTAATATACCAGTTTCTGTTGAACGGTTAGAACGAAAGCCATGCTGAAATGTGGTTAAGAGATTATTGTTCTCAAGATAATGTACTAAACGGGTTGCAATAACTTTTTCATAGATTTTACTAAATGCTGACAAGATAGATATTGGACGATAATTATTTATATTATTTCTAGCACCGGACTTAAATATGGGAATTATTTTAGCCTTTTTCAAGTGATCTGGAAAAAAATACCTGTCTTTAGTGAAAGATTTATTACACGAGTTAATGGAAGTGCTAGTGAAGCAGATGCAGATTTCAATATCATTGGAGGAATTTCGTCGTAACCCGGAGTGTTAGTGTTCAGAGCATGTAGATAACCAGTGACTTCTGTGGACTTTGTTGGAGACTTGTTCAGTCGCGATATGAAGTGATGTCGCCGCTCTCAAAATGTTTCGTACGGGAGCATTTGAAGGTAACGGAAGTGATGTGTATTTATTGTTTAAGTTATAATGTTCCCTTTTAATGATAATCTATAATACGTTGTGATGTAAAACACGGTAAAATAACATAGTAGTACCTGAATTACAATTATACATTTAGTTGTTTAAAAAAATGCGACTGCGAATGTCATGTGTGTCTTCAGTACTGAAGACAGCCTTGAAATGAAAAAAAACTTGAAAAAAAAAAAGAAATATATATATATATATATATATATATATATAGATATATATCTATCTAGATAGATCTATATATATATATATATATATATATAATATTATTATTTTTTTTTTCTGGGTCATTCCATGAACTGTCTTCTGCAGTTATTAATACACACGCACAGTATGACACGAAGCGAATGGACAGTTACTGGCAGTACTTTGCAATTTATTGATTAAGAAACGATCAAATAATAAGGTTTCACATTAAACACCTTTTATTCACTATGATGGCGCTTCTTATCATAAGTATGGGCACTGAAATATATAGTAATATTGCTCAGTAACGATGATGAATGAAGAATGCTTTCATAGGTAGGGTTGCCATATCTGAACTATCAAAATTCCGGACGCCTCTACGAACACCCGACTATAGCCTAATGTTTGGCAACGCTACGATTAGCCTACCCGCCCATAATCACAATCACCACCTCCATTTCAAAGCCATATATTCTTATTTCCCCACCTTCCTCGATTATTCTATGGCACTTATAAGCTGTGGACATGTTCCGTTGATCACCTCCAAGCATTAGGAGTCTACATGAAGCTTTTGTCATCGATATATAGACCAAGAAAGGCAATGATGCTTGCGATCGGCGGCAAAGAGTGAGCTTGGCGTTACAAAACATGACTTGACATGACATGAAGGCGATGCTTCTGGCATTTTGCTTCAGCTCGGTGGGACGACCTGAGGATGTACTTTTCCGATTTCCCGTGGAATGATTATTGCTTCCAGGATAGAGACCCCTCTGTGTGTGCTCAGCGCATCACAGAGGTGATTGTCTCTGGAATGGAGGCATACATTCCTCGTTCTTTCTCTACTCCTCACGCTAAAAAGCCTTGGTTTAATCATGCTTGTTCTCGTGCTGTCAATGATAGAGAGGTAGCTCACAAAAGGTACCAGAGCCTTCAAACTAATGCTAATTATGAACTTTACATTTCTGCCCGAAATCGTGCCAAATCTATTCTCCGACTAACCAAAAATTCTTTCATTAATAGAAAATGTCAAAACCTTGCTTTCTCTAACTCTTCCCGTGACTTCTGGCATCTAGCCAAAATCATCTCCTCCAACTTCACTTCTTCATCTTTCCCTCCACTCCTCAGTCCTGACGGCAACACTGCCGTCTCATCTATCTCTAAGGCTGAACTCTTCTCTCAAACTTTTTCTAAAAACTCCACTCTGGACGATTCTGGGCATATTCCTCCTACTCATCCCCCCTCTGACTCCTTTATGCCTGTTATAAAGATTCTTCAAAATGATGTTTTCTATGCCCTCTCTGGCCTCAATCCTCAGAAGGCTTATGGACCTGATGGAGTGCCTCCTATTGTTCTTAAAAACTGTGCCTCTGTGCTGTCACCCTGCCTGGTCAAACTCTTTCGCCTCTGCCTGTCAACATCTACCTTTCCTTCTTGCTGGAAGTATGCCTTCATACAGCCTGTACCTAAGAAGGGTGACCGCTCCAATCCCTCAAACTACCGTCCTATTGCTTTACTTTCTTGTCTATCTAAAGCTTTTGAATCAATCCTTAACCGAAAGATTCAAAAGCACCTTTCCACTTCTGACCTTCTATCTGATCGCCAGTATGGGTTCCGCAAGGGGCGTTCTACTGGTGATCTCCTAGCCTTCTTAACTGACTCTTGGTCATCCTCTCTTACCCGTTTCGGTGAAACTTTTGCTATTGCGCTGGACATATCAAAAGCTTTTGATAGGGTCTGGCACAAATCTTTGCTTTCTAAACTACCCTCCTACGGTTTCTATCCTTCTCTCTGTACCTTTATCTCCAGTTTCCTTTCTGACCGTTCTATTTCTGCCGTGGTAGACGGTCACTGTTCTTCCCTAAATCTATTAACAGTGGTGTCCCACAGGGTTCTGTCCTATCTCCCACTCTTTTTCTGTTGTTCATTGATGATCTTCTTTCCAAAACGAACTGTCCTATCCATTCCTACGCCGATGATTCCACTCTGCATTATTCAACTTCTTTTAATAGAAGACCCACCCTTCAGGAACTTAACGACTCAAGGCTGGAGGCTGCAGAACGCTTAGCCTCAGACCTTACTATTATTTCCGATTGGGGCAAGAAGAACCTGGTGTCCTTCAACGCCTCAAAAACACAGTTTCTCCACCTATCCACTCGACACAATCTTCCAAACAACTATCCCCTATTCTTTGACAACACCCAGCTATCACCTTTCTCAACACTAAACATCCTCGGTCTATCCTTAACTCAAAATCTTAACTGGAAACTTCATATCTCATCTCTTACTAAATCAGCTTCCTCGAGGCTGGGCGTTCTGTACCGTCTCCGCCAGTTCTTCTCACCTGCACAGTTGCTGTCCATATACAGGGCCTTGTCCGCCCTCGTATGGAGTATGCATCTCATGTGTGGGGGGGCTCCACTCACACAGATCTTCTGGACAGAGTGGAGGCTAAGGCTCTTCGTCTCATCAGCTCTCCTCCTCATACTGATAGTCTTCTACCTCTTAAATTCCGCCGCAATGTTGCCTCTCTTTCTATCTTCTATCGATATTTCCACGCTGACTGCTCTTCTGAACTTGCTAACTGCGTGCCTCCCCCCCTCCCGCGGCCCCGCTGCACACGACTTTGTACTCATGCTCATCCCTATACTGTCCAAACCCCTTATGCAAGAGTTAACCAGCATCTTCACTCTTTCATCCCTCACGCTGGTAAACTCTGGAACAATCTTCCTTCATCTGTATTTCCTCCTGCCTACGACTTGAACTCTTTCAAGAGGAGGGTATCAGGACACCTCTCCTCCCGAAATTAACCTCTGATTTTGGACACTCCTTTAACCTCTGTTCGGGAGCAGTTAGTAGTGGGCCTTTTTTTTTCTTTTTTTTTTCTTTGGGCCCTTGAGCTGTCTCCTTAGCTGTAAAAAAAAAAAAAAAAAGCTATTTATTCTTATTTTTCCATCTCCGACTATCCCTCGGTAGTTAGAGGCTGTGGGAATTTTCCCTTGATCACTGTCATGCATTAGAAGTCCACGGAAAGCTATTGTTATCGTTATGTTGACCACGAAAGGCAAAGAGTGAGTCAGGGCTGAATAATAGGTATAGTAAAATGGTGCGCGGGCGATGACGTCATCATCAAACGAGAGTATAAATTAAATAAATTACGCCATCCTAGTTTAGGATTTTTTTTTTTTTTTTACAACAAAGGAGGCAGCTCAAGGGCACACTAAAAACGAAAACAACAATAAAAAAAAAAAGCCCGCTACTCGCTGCTCCTAAAAAAGAAACAAAAGAGGTGGCCGAAAGCAAGATCAAATACGGGAGGAGAGGTGTCCTGATACCCTCCTCTTGAAAGAGTTCAAGTCGTAGGCAGGAGGAAATACAGATGAAGGAAGACTGTTCCAGCGTGAGGGATGAAAGAGTGAAGATGCTGGTTAACTCTTGCATAAGGGGTTTGGACAGTATAGGGATGAGCATGAGTAGAAAGTCGAGTGCAGCGGGGCCGCGGGAGGGGGGGAGGCATGCAGTTAGCAAGTTCAGAAGAGCAGTCAGCCTGGAAATATCGATAGAAGATAGAAAGAGAAGCAACATTGCGGCGGAATTTAAGAGGTAGGAGACTATCAGTATGAGGAGGAGAGCTGATGAGACGAAGAGCCTTAGCCTCCACTCTGTCCAGAAGAGCTGTGTGAGTGGAGCCCCCCCACACATGAGATGCATACTCCATACGAGGGCGGACAAGGCCCCTGTCTATGGACAGCAACTGTGCAGGGGAGAAGAACTGGCGGAGACGGTACAGACCGCCCAGCCTCGAGGAAGCTGATTTAGTAAGAGATGAGATATGAAGTTTCCAGTTGAGATTTTGAGTTAAGGATAGACCGAGGATGTCTAGGGTTGAGGAAGGTGATAGCTGGGTGTTGTCAAAGAATAGGGGATAGTTGTTTGGAAGATTGTGTCGAGTGGATAGGTGGAGAAACTGTGTTTTTGAGGCGTTGAAGGACACCAGGTTCTTCTTGCCCCAATCGGAAATAATAGAAGATCATCAATGAACAACAGAAAAAGAGTGGGAGATAGGACAGAACCCTGTGGGACAGCACTGTTAATAGATTTAGGGGAAGAACAGTGACCGTCTCTACCACGGCAGAAATAGAACGGTCAGAAAGGAAACTGGAGATAAAGGTACAGAGAGAAGGATAGAAACCGTAGGAGGGTAGTTTATAAAGCAAAGATTTTTGCCAGACCCTATCAAAAGCTTTTGATATGTCCAGCGCAATAGCAAAAGTTTCACCGAAACGGCTAAGAGAGGATGACCAAGAGTCAGTTAAGAAGGCTAGGAGATCACCAGTAGAACGCCCCTGGCGGAACCCATACTGGCGATCAGATAGAAGGTCAGAAGTGGAAAGGTGCTTTTGAATCTTCCGGTTAAGGATTGATTCAAAAGCTTTAGATAGACAAGAAAGTAAAGCTATAGGATGGTAGTTTGAGGGATTGGAGCGGTCACCCTTCTTAGGCACAGGCTGTATGAAGGCATACTTCCAGCAAGAAGGAAAGGTAGATGTTGACAGGCAGAGGCGAAAGAGTTTGACCAGGCAGGGTGACAGCACGGAGGCACAGTTTTTAAGGACAATAGGAGGCACTCCATCAGGTCCATAAGCCTTCTGAGGATTGAGGCCAGAGAGGGCATAGAAAACATCATTTTGAAGAATCTTTATAACAGGCATAAAGGAGTCAGAGGGGGGATGGGTAGGAGGAATATGCCCAGAATCGTCCAGAGTGGAGTTTTTAGAAAAAGTTTGAGAGAAGAGTTCAGAAGAGTATCGACTAATTATGCATGTCCTATATACTGTGCATATGTTAGATTTATTGTTGTCAACAATGATCATGAAAAGATTATTTTACTTTCTGTTTGAGTAATATGTCGATATTTTGACTTCATTTGACTTGTTCCTTGCTGAACGAAAACATTTCGTGTCAAAATATTTCGACAACTCTTCGTAAGACATCATTGAATATTTCTTTTCTATTTTTTTTTCTAGCTTGTAAAATATATTTATTTAAGTTATGATGAAGATACAGGAAAATAATGGTACTCTTGAAAATATATAACAATACTTGCGTGATCGAAAATAAACGTACACGGCGACATTACTTCATATCGCGACTGTACATACAAAAATGTGGTGTTGAATTTAAATATTTAGTGTAATCAGTCAAATTCGATTCTGTATTACCAGATTTTAGAAAATGTTCATTAAATGCATCACTGACATTTGAGCAAGGTGGGTCAAGGAATATTTCATGACTTGATGACTTAATAGTTTTTCCAAGAAGGGAATTTATAGTTTTCCAATGAATCTTTGGGTTGCCTTGATTGTCTTTAAGAGAATCTTTATAATAATTATTTTTTGCTGTTCTCAAAAGCTTCGTTGAATTGTTCCTGTACTGTCTATAGGTTTCTTTGTATGTGATTGGCCACCTTTTTGCTAGTCTAGCTAATTTGTTTTTTTCAGTAATGCTTCTTTTCAGGGCTGATGTTGTGTATGGATTTATTGTGTGCCTTTTATCTAGTCTCACTCTTTTTAATGGGAAATATTGATTAAATATTTTGTTAAACTCAGAGAATACTACATTAAATGATTCATTAGGACAATTACACTCAAATACATTGCTCCAGCTTAGTTGTTGCAGATTATGGTTGAAGTTAAGAAGTGCTTAATTATTTATAAGTCTTTTAGTAATGAAAGTGGGAGGGTGAATTATTTCATTATGCTTAAAATGAGACAATATTGGATAGTGATCAGAGATATCGGTTAAAACAACATAATTACCAATATTATCTTCAACTTGAGTTGTCCAAATGTGATCAATAAGTGAATTTGTAGTGTCTGTTATTCTTGTGGGTTTAGTGGTCATAGGAAAGAGTGAGAAAGAGTGTGAGTGTGAGTGTGTGTGTTTGTGTGTATACGTGTGTGTGTGTGTGTGTGTGTGTGTGTGTGTGTGTGTGTGTGTGTGTGTGTGTGTGTGTGTGTGTGTGTGTGTGTGTGTTTACGTGCATGTGTGTGTGTGCGTGTGTGTGTGTGTGTGTGTGTGTGTGTGTGTGTGTGTGTGTGTATTCCTGTGTGTGTGTGTGTGTGTGTGTGTGTGTGTGTGTGTGTGTGTGTGTGTGTGTGTTCCTGTGTAAGAGATGAGATATGAAGTTTCCAGTTGAGATTTTGAGTTAAGGATAGACCGAGGATGTCTAGGGTTGAGGAAGGTGATAGCTGGGTGTTGTCAAAGAATAGGGGATAGTTGTTTGGAAGATTGTGTCGAGTGTGTGTGTGTGTGTGTGTGCGCGCTCGGGGGTATCTCGGGGGACAGCGTCGTAAGGTGGGCGCGGCAACCCGCCTCACACAGCATCCCCGCACTGATTCCTTGGTTGGCTTGGAGACGCCGTCTTGAAGGCGCCGCCTGTTGTGGGTCAGGTGTGCGGGACGGGTGCGTGCTCCTGAGGCTGGGAATACAGCACCGTGCAGGACCTCTCGTGCCAATGTTTCCAGTCACCTTCCAACAGCCAGCGGTAGGTTCCAGCCCTCGCGGCCCTGCTGCAGCAGCACCAAACACTGAGGCGCGTGGTCTGTCTTCCCGCAGGTCTCGGGCGGTGTGGGCGCCGGTGCCGGACCCCGTGAGGCTGCGCACGGCCGTGGCTGTGGTTGTGGGGGTTGCACTCTACATCGTATTCGTGGTTACGGTACTTGATCTATACTTTGTTGACACAGTATTGTGATTAGTATGAACATCGTTGGCGGAGTGGCGGTCACGCTTCATGACACGCTATGCTTGCTTTTAACACAGCTGTGTATGGCATTGGGGTTGACGCTGGACATCCCCGAACGCACGGAGTATGGCGTGATTATGGCCCTCAACGTGGTGCATGTCATCCTGCCCCTGCTGCTCACCCTCGCCTGCTACCTGTCGACCATCGTGGCGGTGAGTCTTGCGGCGGCTTTGTGTTGAGACTGACGGTCATGCCGCTTGTTGTGTGTTCGGGGACTCTGTGCTGTGGCCACGGTCACGCCATGTGCGCCAAGCCTCACGTGAACGTTGTCATAGTGTTTACGCTGAACCTGACTTGGCACACGCTCTTTTAGATACGGCAACACGCTCATCTAGTGCCGTTCGTGTTCCAGGTGAGACGTAACAAGCGTAACCTGCCCGGCGGTTACCACACGGAGGCGGTCACGAAGATAATGGACGAGGCGACGCGGGCCATGCTGGCGGTGTTCATCAGCAACCTGGTCCTCGTCCTTCCATTCTTCAGCTATTTCACCCTGAGGATGGGCCAAACCGTCCTCATCAGCTTCATCATGCTCGCGGTCTTCTTGACGCACCTGTTCGTGGACCCGTTGGTGTTCGTGGGCTTCAACGGGCACCACCGGAGGCGTGTCCTGCAGGGCCTCAAGTCATGCCTCAGCCGCCCTCCTCGTGAAGAAGACGCTATAGCCCTCGAGCAAGAGGTCGCTCAGTCGTCCCCTGTCCTAAGAGTCCCGGTGGGGAGAACTTGCTGAAGATTTTGAAGTGGAAGGAATGGAGGCAGTGTAGGAGAACACAGCGGACGAGTGGAGGGAAGGGAACACTGGAGGAGGAGGGAGGGGAAGGGAACACTGGGGGAGGAGGGAGGGAAGAGAAGGGGAGGAAAGGACAACACTTCCCTTCGTTTCCTCCCCTCAGCCATTTCCCCTTCCCTGCTCCACCCCTCTCTGGCGCCCCTCCCCTTCCCCTCCCTTCCCCTCTCCCCTCTCTTCACCTCCCCTTCCTTGTCTTCACGCCTCCCTCTTCCCCTCATTCTTCTCACCTCCACCTTCCCTTCCTTTCCCTCCCCTTCCCCCCCCCCCCTCCACCCTTCCCTCTTCCTCTTTCCTCACCCCTCCCTCCTCTCCCGTCCCTCCCACCCACCCCCTCATTGAGAGAGAGAGAGAGAGAGAGAGAGAGAGAGAGAGAGAGAGAGAGAGAGAGAGAGAGAGAGAGACACACACACACACTCTCCCACACACACACACACACACACACACACACACACACACACACACACACACACACACACAGACAAATTAATAGAGACAGATTGACCGACAGACAAACTTGCCATATAAGTAGAAAGACAGACAGATAAATAGGTAGACAGACAGACAGACAGACAGACAGATAGAAGGCCAGGGTGACACACGTACACATACATATACAAAAAGACAGACTGACTGACCAACTGACAAAGACAAACAGAAGAGACAGAGACAGACAGACAGACACACAGGCAGGCAGACAGACAGAGAGAAGGACAGACAGACAGACGTTCAGACCTATGTATACACAGACATAGATTGTGGAAAGGAGGGAAACCGGATACCATGAAGACTGACAATGATCTCTCTCTCCCTCTCTCTCTCTCTCTCTCTCTCTCTCTCTCTCTCTCTCTCTCTCTCTCTCCGGAAACATTCCCTGGTCACCGTAGGCCTGCCGCCTTTCCCCTGCACACGGCACTGTCGCGTTGTGCCTGGCCTGCTCTCAGCTCGGCAAGGCTCGTGAGGGCGGGAGTCACCAAGAAGAGGAGGAGAAGAAGGACAACCTTTATTATGCTGATTTATGGAACACTGGAAAGTTTTCTTTTCATTATTTACACCTGCTGAGGCCTAAGATTTTTTCACAGTATTGCGAATCCAAACCAGAGTAAATTTTCTCCATAAAAGTATTGAAGGTATCAAGGGTGCTCAAGCCTTGGCGGAATCCAAAGTGTTCGGCTTTAAGGACAGATTTAGCTTCAAGAATATGTATTAGTGCTTTATCATTAATTTTTCAAAGATTTTAGAAAATATATTTAGCAATGTAGCAGTAGGTAGGAAGACACCTACCGAACGGCCGTGAGCTACTCCCGGTGAGGATATATGGGAAGCGAGGAGGGTGCTGAAGCCCTTCAAAGACCCTTCCCATGTCCTCACTATCCGTTTCCCTTTTGTCTCATCAACATGAGAGAGTAATTCAGCATGCTCTCTAAAGACAGTTCCTCTCTCTTTCTATACCACACTACATTCACACAACATACACACCTTTACCCAAAATTAAAAATTAAAAATGGCGCACAATAACACTGCCTCGGAGTCCCCGCCTGGGGAGGGGGGGACCATAAATTCCCCCAGGGACGACTCCCCTTCTGGCTGCCGACTTGAGAGGGGTCCTGATAACTCCTCGAACCTCCTCCTTATCAATTTCTGCAACATTCGCGGTCTCCGTTCTAATTTTCATTCTGTGGAACACCATCTCTCCTCCTCGAAACCTCACCTTCTCTTCCTCACCGAAACACAGGTTTCTGAGATTACTGACAGTAATCTCTATTCTGTTCCCTCCTACTATCTCTATCCTAAATTTCAATCCAAAGCTGGATGTTGCGCCTACGTGCGCAACGACATCACTTGCTCTCGTGCCCACGACCTTGACTCTTCTGAATTTTCCACCATCTGGCTAAGACTTCATTGTCATTCTATTACTAAATACATCTGTGCTGCTTATCTCTCACCTAACTCTACTAACTATGTAAAATTCTTTGACTATTTGAACTCTAAAGTGGAGCACATCCTGACTCACTCTCCCTTCGCTGAAATCTCCATCTTGGGAGATTTCAGTGTTCACCACCAGCTTTGGCTTTCATCCTCTTTCACTGACCAGCCTGGTGAACAAGCCTACAGCTTTGCTCTCCTCAACGATCTAGAGCAGTTGGCTCAGCACCCTACACGTATACCCGACCGTCTTGGAGACAGGCCCAACGTTCTAGACCTCTTCCTTACCTCTAATCATTTTGCTTACTCTCTCAAACTGTTCTCTCCATTGGGCTCCTCCGATCACAACCTTATTTCTGAATTCTGTCCTATCGCTCCTGTTCATCCTCTGGACCCACTGAAGAGGCGATGCTTCTGGCATTTTGCCTCAGCTCGATGGGACGACCTGAGGATGTACTTTTCCGATTTCCCGTGGAATGATTACTGCTTCCAGGAGAGAGACCCCTCTGTCTGTGCCCGGCGCATCACAGAGGTGATTGTCTCTGGAATGGAGGCATACATTCCATGTTCTTTCTCTACTCCTCATGCTAAAAAGCCTTGGTTTAATCATGTTTTTCTCGTGTTATTAAAAACAGAGAGGCAGTTCACAAATGGTTCCAGAGCCTTCGCACTCCTACTAACCATAAACTTTACATTTCAGCCCGGAATCGTGCTCAATCTATTCTCCGACGTACCAGAACCTGTTTCATCAACAGAAAATGTCAACACCTTGTTTTTTCTAATTCTTCCCGTGACTTCTGGCAAAGAGCCAAAATAAATCTCCACCAATTTCACTTCTTCCTCTTTCCCTCCTCTCCTTAATCTTGACGGGAGCACTGCCGTCTCATCTATCTCTAAGGCTGAACTCTTCGCTCAAACTTTTTGTAAGAACTCCACCCTGGACGATTCTGGGCATATTCCTACTACTCATATCCCCTCTGATTCCTTTATGCCAGCTATTAAGATTCTTCATAATGATGTTTTCTAAGCCCTCTCTGGCCTCAACTCTCAGAAGGCTTATGGACCTGCTGGAGTGCCTCCTATTGTCCTTAAAAACTGTGCTTCCGTGCTGACACCCAGCCTGGTCAAACTCTTTCGTCTCTGCCTATCAACATCTACCTTTCCTTCTTGCTGGAATTATGCCTTTGTACAGCCTGTGCCTAAGAAGGGTGACCGTTCCAATCCTTCAAACTACCGCCCTATAGCTTTACTTTCCTGTCTATCTAAAGCTTTTGAATCAATCATTAACAGGAAGATTCAAAAGCACCTTTCCACTTGTAACCTTCTATCTGATCGCCAGTATGGGTTCCGCAAGGGGCATTCTACTGGCGATCTTCTTGCTCTCTTAACTGACTCTTGGTCATCCTCTCTTAGCCGATTCGGTGAAACTTTCTCAGTTGCGCTAGACATATCGAAAGCCTTCGATAAAGCCTGGCAAAAGTATTTGCTTTCTAAAATGCCCTCTTTCGGATTCTATCTCTCTCTCTGTTCCTTTACCTCCAGTTTCCTTTCTGGCCGTTCTATCTCTGCGGTGGTAGACAGTCACTGTTCTTCCCCTAAACCTATCAACAGTGGTGTTCCACAGGGCTCTGTCCTATCACTTACTCTCTTCCTGTTATTCTTCAATGATCTTCTCCCCATAACAAACTGTCCTGTCCACTCATACGCCGACGACTCCATTCTGCATTACTCAACTTCTTTCAATAGAAGACCATCACAACAGGAAGTACACGACTCCAGACTGGAGGCTGCAGAACGCTTAACCTCAGACCTTGCTATCATTTCCGACTGGGGTAGAAGGAACCTCGTGTCCTTCAATGCCTCATAAACTCAATTTCTCCACCTATCAACTCGACACAATCTTCCAAACACCTATCCTCTATTCTTCGACAACACTCAGCTGTCACCTTCTTCAACACTAGATATCCTCGGTCTATACTTAACTCAAAATCTCATCTGGAAACTTCATATCTCCTCTCTCGTTAAATCAGCTTCCTCGAGGTTGGGCGTTCTGTATCGTCTCCGCCAGTTCTTCTCCCCCGCACAGTTGCTATCCATATACAGGGGCCTTGTCCGCCCTCGTATGGAGTATGCATCTCACGTGTGGGGGGGCTCCACTCACATAGCTCTTCTGGACAGAGTGGAGTCTAAGGCTCTTCGTCTCATCAGCTCTCCTCCAACTGATAGTCTTCTACCTCTGAAATTCCGTCGCGATGTTGCCTTTCTTTATATATTCTATCGCTATTTTCACGCTGACTGCTCTTCTGAACTTGCTAACTGCGTGCCTCCCCCCCTCCCGCGGCCCCGCTGCACACGACTTTGTACTCATGCTCATCCCTATACTGTCCAAACCCCTTATGCAAGAGTTAACCAGCATCTTCACTCTTTCATCCCTCACGCTGGTAAACTCTGGAACAATCTTCCTTCATCTGTATTTCCTCCTGCCTACGACTTGAACTCTTTCGAGAGGAGGGTATCAGGACACCTCTCCTCCCGAAACTGACCTCTCTTTCGGCCACCTCTTTTGATTTTTTTTTTTTAGGAGCAGCGAGTAGTGGGCTTTTTTTTTTATTATTGTTTCCTTTTTTTGTGCCCTTGAGCTGTCTCCTTTGTTGTAAAAAAAAATTACATTGGTCTGTAATGCCAGTCCAGTCCAGTACTAAGCGTGGGATTGCCTTTGTAACGGCTCCCACTTATGGTCCTTGTTCTTGATTGGCGTTGTTGAGTCTTTTAGTTTTGGTGAATTTGCTTTTTTCTTCTGATCCAGATTTTTGTGATATATTTTTTGTCTTAAATTTCTTCCAGTGATAATGGTTGGGACACTAATATATTGGATATTAGGTAATTTCTGCTTCGGTTTTCTGTGTTCTGTATAAAGTTTTGTTTTTGTTTTATTTCTTCATATTCTTCAGTCCAGCAGAAAATGTTCTAAAGTTTCCATTTCTGCACCACAACACGGACACTCCTCACTTTTCCTCTGAAACCTGTTCTCCAGTTTAACGTTAGGGTAATAGTTCTTCCTCTTAATATTAATTTTGTTCCCAGTGTGTTGTCTGCCCAAGTTTCTTCTTTTAGATTCTTTTTGTATAATTCATATATCCTTATTATTGACTTTGTCTATTTCGTTTTCCCATTTCGTGGAGTCCCATGTCCTTACTTTTTCTATTATGTTATCTTTAGTCAGACTATCAAGCTGTGTTATAGTTATATTTAGTTAATTCATATATTTCTTTAAGGTTCTAGTCCACTTTGTGTTAGTGTTTTACTATTTCTCTAAGGAATATATTTCCGGCCAAGTTGTTTCTGTCTTCTTTCAGCAAGTGCTTAGCAAATAGTAATTTAATTTTCATGTCTCTGGCATAGCAAGATGAGGCACCAATATCCCTTCTCAGG
Organism: Eriocheir sinensis; assembly: GCF_024679095.1. Taxonomy (NCBI): domain Eukaryota; kingdom Metazoa; phylum Arthropoda; class Malacostraca; order Decapoda; family Varunidae; genus Eriocheir; species Eriocheir sinensis. The sequence continues at coordinate 184,259 of NW_026111563.1, read as the reverse complement.
GCACTGTTGGCGGCATAGGTTGGGACTTGTAATATTGCCCTGAAGACGGAGTTTTCTATTCCTTGTAGTTTAGTAATCTCTCCTTCAGCGAATTCCATAATTTCAGCTGAAAAGAGTACTGCTGACAGTGCCATTCCCTTCCAGTAAGTTTTGCCAATTAGTAATCTATTACAGAATCTTGCTATTACACTGCATGTAATGTTAGCTAACTCACTAGCTTTGCTGAGTCTTTGTTTTTTTAAGTCCTTGAAGCAGTTTTTGTTGTTAGTTATTTTAACTCCTAGATATGTTACACTTTGAGTTACTACAATGTTTTCAATACTAATTTCTTGTTCTCTTTTGTTATATCACTGTTCTTCCACTAAACCTATCAACAGTGGTGTTCCACAGGGCTCTGTCGTATCACCCACTCTCTTCCGGTTATTCATCAGTGATCTTCTTCCCATAACAAACTGTCCTATCCACTCGTACGCTCATGACTCCACTCAGCATTATTCAACTTCTTTCAACAGAAGACCCTCTCAACAGGAATTACAAGACTCCAGACTGGAGGCTGCTGAACGTTTAACCTCAGACCTTGCTAGTATTTCCGATTGGGGTAAAAGGAACCTTGTGTCCTTCAGTGCCTAAAAAAAACAGTTTCTCCACCTATCAACTCGACACAATCTTCCAAACACCTATCCCCTATTGTTCGATAACACCCAGCTGTCACCTTGTTCAACACTAAATATCCTCGGTCTATCCTTACCTCAAAATATCAACTGGAAACTTCACATCTCTCTTATTAAATAAGCTTCCTCGAGGTTGGGCGTTCTGTATCGTCTCTGCCAGTTCTTCTCCATCGCACAGATCTTTCCATATATAGAGGCCTTGTCCGCCCTCGTATGGAGTATGCATCTCACGTGTCGGGGGAGCTCCACTCACACAGTTCTTCTAGACGGAGTGGAGTCTAAGGCTCTTCATCTTATCAGCTCTCCTCCTCTTACTGACAGTCTTCTACCTCTTAAATTCCGCCGCCATGTTGCTTCTCTTTCTATCTTCTATCGATATTTTCATGCTGACTGCTCTTCTGAACTTGCTAACTGCATGCCTCTCCCCCTCCCACGGCCCCGCTGCACACGACGTTCTACTCATGCTCATCCCTATGTTGTCCAAAAGGTCAAATCTCTTATGCAAGAGTTAACCAGCATCTCCATTATTTCATCCCCTTCACTGGTAAACTCTGGAACAGTCTTCCTTCGTCTGTATTTCCTCCTGCCTATGACTTGACCTCTTTCAAGAAGAGTGTATCAATACACCTCTCCTCCCGAAATTGACCTCTCTTTTGGCTACTCTTTAGTTTTTACTTTTGCGGGAGCGGCGAGTAGCGGGCTATTTTTGTATTCTTTTTGTTGCCCTTGACCCGCATCCTTTGTAATATATATATATATATATATATATATATATATATATATATATATATATATATATATATATATATATATATATATATATATATATATATATATATATATATATATATATATATATATATATATATATGTGTATATATATATATATCTATATATATATGGCTTTTTTTTATTATCAATCCATATCTTTGTGCTATTTGCTGCATATATTTAATAATTTCTGCTACTTCTTCTATTGAGTGTATAGTAGTAAGCTGTCATCTGCATAATATAAAATGGGTATTTTGAAGTGTTCATTTTTAAAGCCTATGTCCATCATTTCTAGTTTTGTAATTATTTCATAGGTCAAAATTGTGAACAGGAATGTCGGGGTATTGCATCCTTGCCTTATACCATTTGTTATATTTATTGTTGTCTGTTTAGTTCCACTTAGAAATATATTAGTGAGGTCATCTGTATATATGTTTGCTACAAGATTAATAATTTTGGGGTGGACTTTGTAATTTATCACTGCCTCCTAGCGGGGAGGCGGTGGCTGAGTGGTTAGCATGACGGCCCCGCGTTCAGGAGCTCCAGGAGGGACGCGGGTTCGAATCCTGGCCGCCGCACAGCTGAGGATTTTAGTCACCGCCGAGTGGCCTAAGACTACCCACATGCTGCCCTGAAGACCACCCATCAACCTGGGCTCTAGACAACCTCTCCAAAGAGAGGCTCAAAGATGAGTTGTGGGGGGCAGCATGAGCCAACACAAGATGGCGCCACTATAAACACTCGCCTGCGCCAGAAAGGGCTGGGCCGACCATCAGGCCCCATCGGGAAGAAGCCTACCGGCTCAATAGGCTGCGACGTAAAAAAAAAAAAGTGTTTTTCTGTCTATTAAATCAAAGTTTTTTTTTTTAAATCAAGTGAGGTCACAATCAGCTCTTTTTTCATTTTGTAACTTTGATTAATGCAGTATTTTAGTATGTATAAATTGTCTGTAATTCTTCTGTCTTCTGTGAAGCCTGATTGCAAGTCGCTAATGTGGTCTGTGTCTTTCAGGTGTTTTTCCAACTTTTGTCTGAGGATTCCCATAAAAATTTTGTATGAAGTGTTTGTTAAGGCTATGGGCCTTAGGTCAGCTGTTGCGGGTTTGGATTAATACAGTGTTACATGTTTTCCAATTATCACTTATCTCTCTCCTTCATCTATAATTATATTATTGGAACAGTTTGTAAAGTGTGTCACATATAGGTCACTGCTTTCTAGAATTTTGTAGAGGTCTGTTTTTTAGGCCGTCTGGTCCAGGGGCTTTTTTCTTATTTAGTTTTACGTAGCTGTCGTTTGACTTCTTTTGATATATAGATGTCTGTCTCCTTCATAGGCCGCGTGTCTATTTTTTGCACTGTACGGCCATGTCTAAATGTTCCCTTAACTTCATATCCACTTTCCACTCTGTCCACTCGTCTCCATTTTTTTACTTTAATGTAATCATTTATTCTGTTTTGTAACACTACCAGCTTGTGGTAGCTTCCATGCCTCTTCAATCTTGTTTTCTATGGCTCTGTACACAGTTTTCCAAAAGTTTTCTAATTGTTTTCGTTGTTCAGATATATCCAGTTTTCTTCCGTCAGGATCATTTAACAATATATCCTTTTTTTACAATGGTTTCTCCTTTTAGTTTCTTTGTTATCCCATATCATGGTTGTTTTGTTTTGTCCATTCCTTATCTCATTTGTACTTTTCTTTTCATTTACTGAAATTGCATTCCGCACCATATGCTTAACTTTAGTTTTTTTGTGTTTCGTACGAGTTGTATCTCTTTCTCCTCAGTGTTTTGTGTTTTTCTTGCTTGTTTATTATAAGTCCTTCTTTTACTTACTTCGCTATTCATTTCTTGTATTATCCAGACTGGTTATATATCTTTTGTGTTTTATTTTTTTCTTCTTTGTATCTGTCTGTCCAAAAAATTATTGGATGCTTCCTTCATGAGATTTTTTAATAAATTAGTTAGGCAGAAGCGCTTGTTTCTGAAACCATGCTGGGTGTCGGAAATTATATTATTGGCTTCTAGAAACTGAACAAGTTTGTCTCTAATAATCTTCTCGAGTATTTTGCCTGCCAGTGTTGTCAGACTTATGGGCCTGTAGTTTAATGCAACGCTTTTGTCTCCTTTTTTGAAAATCGGGGTGACGTTCGCTATCTTAAAGTCTTCTGGGACCTTGTTCAGTTGTACTGACCGGTTGAATATGTTAGTGAGTGGCTGAAGTATTTGCTGTTTAAGTTCTTTTAATAACCGAGGGGACAAACCGTCGGGTCCCGTTGACTTGTTCGTGTCGAGTTTGTCCAAGTACTCTTTCAATTCTCAATCGCATATTGTGTCAGTTTCTAGGGGCGTGATCTCCCTCGGAGGGTCAGAGCCCTCGGGAATGGTTTCGATGTCCTCGACTGTGAATACGGATGCGAAGTTACTGTTGAGGATTTTGGCCATGTGGTCACTGTCTTGAGTTAGAGATCCGGTATCATCTGCTAGGGGACCAATATTGGATTTAACTTTCTTTTTTGTCCTGATGTAAATGAAATTTTTTTTGGAGTTGGTCTTGATGTCGCCGCTATTTGTTTTTCGTAGTTGCGTTTACTACTCCGGATACGGGTGCGACAAGCTCTGAGGCTGGTGTGGTATTGAGCTCGGGTTTCGGCCGTGTCATTTTCCTTCATTAAGTTATAATTCCTTTTATACAAGTTTACTGCCCTTTTTATTTCCCTGGACATCCACGGTGGATCCACGGTGCCATTTACTCGCCTGGATTTCGTAGGCACTGTTGCCTTTTCTACATGCAACAACTTATCTTTGAAGATGTTCCACGCGTTGTCGATTGTATTGTCGGTAAGGTAAGTTGATCCCAGGTTGCAAGGGGAAGCAACTCACGGGCCAAGTTGAAAGTCGCTTTTTTGTAATCTGGTATCACGGAAGTATTATCTACGAGTTTGTGGCCAATGTTGACATTAAAACGGATTAAGTGGTGATCGCAACCACTAAGTTTCTCACCAACTACACAGTCGCGAATGAGGTCGGGGTCGCTTACTAATACCAGATCCAGCAGATTGTTTTCTCTCGTTGGTTGAGTTACAACTTGTGTGATTAATGAATCCTCCACCATTTCTATGAGCCTGCTACCCTTATGATCTCCAGTCAGCAAGCCCCAGTCAACGTTAGGACAGTTAAAATCGCCTATTATTATTGCTTCTTTGCTTTGTGTTAGAGAGTGAAGCTCTTCCTACAGGGCAGTGTCGTCGGCTACCTGTTGTTTAGGGGGCCTGTATACGATTGCAAGTGTTAAGTGTCTCATTATTATTATTATTCGTGCTTATTTCCACATAAACGGAATCATATTTCTCTGCGTCCTGTTTGGCTATTTTTACGGCAGACAAGGAACTTTTCACGTAGCAAATTACGCCTCCTCCTTTTTTGTACGTTCGGCTTTTGTGAAAGCTTTCGTAACCTGGGAACGACAGTTCAGATACTAAGTGTGCAGAATTGGCCCAAGTCTCTGTTGCAATATACGCACTAATTTCGGCCCTTTTGGGTATCAAGCTAGTACGTGTATTTGTGTACAGAACAGAAGTATGAGTCCTGTTTTTTCACCTCGAGTTACAGTGACTTGGTTATTGAGCGCGTTGTTGGTTGCATTGTTTCTCACAGTCTGTATTACGGGTATTACGGGTAGGCTGATCAAGTGCTTCCTTTGCCCCGCCGTCGCTTGCAGTTTTTTGAAAGACTTTTTGAAAAACTTTCAATTGCACCGTTCAGCAACCTTCCAAGACGAGGAGGAGGTGAAGGGAGATGTGATGGAGGTGAAAGAGAAATGGAAATTGGTCACTGTTTGTCTTTCTCTTTTTCTTCCTGTTTCGGAATGCGAGGGAGAGGAGGAGGGAGGGGAGGGAGAAGGAAGGGAGGGAAGGGGAGGGGGATCAGTGAGCTTCGTGGGAGGGAGGAGGGAAGGGAAAGAAGAGGTTGGGGGTGGGAAAGGAAGATAAGGGAAGGGTGATTACTTCTGTGGGGAGTAAATGGGGAGGAAGGGAGGGGCATTGAAAGCTTGTATTAAGGTATGAAGGAAGAAGATGGGGAGGAAAGATGATGATGGGGAAAGGGGGATACTGGGTGCATTACTGTGAGGGGAGAGGGTGGGGAGTGAAGAGGGGGAGACTACGCACTTTTGTATACTTCGTGAAGGGAGAGAGAGAGTCAGGGGAGTTGGGGGAGGAGGGGGGAGAAGAGGAGATGCAAAGGTCACGAATTCTGTGGGGAGGAAGAGAGAAGAAGAGGGGAGTTGTCAAGGCAGAGGAAGGGGGAGACGGGTTGGGGAGAGAGGGGGGTTGTCGAGGCAGAGGAAGGGGGAGACAGGTTGGGGAGAGAGGGGGGAGGAGAGGAAAAAAGAGAGGGGAGAAGGAAGTATGGAAAAAGGGGCGAAGGATGAAGAGGGAAAAAGGAAGGAGACAAAATCGAGATGGGGATTTAGGAATGGGAAGAGAGGAAGGGAGAAAGGAAAAACATGTAAGATTTCTGAGGGGAGGAAGGGGAAGAAGAGGGGATTTGAGGGGGAGGAAAGGGGTGAGGGATAACGAAGGGAAATGAGATCATGCACTCTATATAGGGAAGAAATAAAGGGGAGTAAAAAAGCTAAAGGGAGGATAAGGAATACATAGGAATACATAGGAAGAACAGACACCAGAAGACCTATCGGTCTATGACGAGGGTGTCTGTTTACTACCGCTACTACTAGTAAGCTACGTGTGGTAGGACAGGACAGAATAGATGAAGGCTCCTCCCCACCCACCTCTCCCTCCGGCAACCTGCCGGCAGGAAATAGTTAGAAGAGAACACCATGTACCTTTAAGGAAGAAAGGGCCATGGAAATTTTACAGTAAAGAGAGAAATAAGAGGAAATTACTACCCTTAACTTACACTGCAGAACGCTTAGCCTCAGACCTTACTATTATTTCCGATTGGGGCAAGAAGATCCTGGTGTCCTTCAACGCCTCAAAAACACAGTTTCTCCACCTATCCACTCGACACAATCTTCCAAACAACTATCCCCTATTCTTTGACAACACCCAGCTATCACCTTCCTCAACACTAAACATCCTCGGTCTATCCTTAACTCAAAATCTCAACTGGAAACTTCATATCTCATCTCTTACTAAATCAGCTTCCTCGAGGCTGGGCGTTCTGTACCGTCTCCGCCAGTTCTTCTCCCCTGCACAGTTGCTGTCCATATACAGGGGCCTTGTCCGCCCTCATATGGAGTATGCATCTCATGTGTGGGGGGGCTCCACTCACACAGCTCTTCTGGACAGAGTGGAGGCTAAGGCTCTTCGTCTCATCAGCTCTCCTCCTCATACTGATAGTCTTCTACCTCTTAAATTCCGCCGCAATGTTGCCTCTCTTTCTATCTTCTATCGATATTTCCACGCTGACTGCTCTTCTGAGATTGCTAACTGCATGCCTCCCCCCCTCCCGCGGCCCCGCTGCACTCGACTTTCTACTCATGCTCATCCCTATACTGTCCAAACCCCTTATGCAAGAGTTAACCAGCATCTTCACTCTTTCATCCCTCACGCTGGTAAACTCTGGAACAATCTTCCTTCATCTGTATTTCCTCCTGCCTACGACTTGAACTCTTTCAAGAGGAGGGTATCAGGACACCTCTCCTCCCGTATTTGATCTTGCTTTCGGCCACCTCTTTTGTTTCTTTTTTAGGAGCAGCGAGTAGCGGGCTTTTTTTTTATTATTGTTTTCTTTTTTTGTGTGCCCTTGAGCTGCCTCCTTTGTTGTAAAAAAGAAAACAAAGAAAAGAAAAAAAAACTACTGGTAACCTAAGCTGTGGGGGTAAATGACTTCATTACATAAGAACATAAGAACATAGAAATACAGGGCGGCTGGAAGAGGCCGAGTGGCCTACACAGGGCAGCCCCAGAATCCCCCCTAATACTCACGATGGGTGAGGTGTAGTTTTAGGGGCACAGGTGGAGGCTTGATCCTCGTTTTACCGGCGGTACTAGGCACGGCACCAGTAACCTGTCACCTTACTGCACCCACACCTCACTCCACCTGTCATGCGGACATTAACTGTTGCTTTACTCTATTGTTGACTTTCGCTACTTGCAATCTAGGTTGTGGGGGAGAATTATATGAATATAGGTTGAGGTCTTGCTGCAATCTGTCTGAAAACATGCGAAAAGGGGTCAGTATAATCTTATATCCCTGAAGTACTTATCCAAAGAAGACTTAAACCTATTGATACTCTGTGCGCTAACTACTGACGGTGGGAGTCCATTCCATTGATCGACGACTCTGTTATTGAAAAAACTTCTGTACACCAATGTGTTACATCGATTTCCCTTTAACTTCATACCGTTGCTGCGTGTTCTTGTGTTGGTGTCTCTCTGAAATAGACTATCCGGGTTAATGTTGTCGAATCCATTAAGGAATTTGAACACTTCAATTAAGTCCCCTCTTATCCTTCGCTTTTTTAGGGAAAACATATCAAAAAGCTTTAAACGCTCGTCATATGGCAAGTTTCGGAGCGCTGGAATTTGTTTGGTTGCTCGTCGCTGTATCTTTTCTAGCAAAACTTGATCTTTGATATAGTTCGGTGACCAGAACTGAACGGCGTATTCTAGGTGTGGTCTTACAAATGCTAAATATAATCTCTTCATAAGTTCGAGTGATTTATAATCAAAGTTTCTTGAGATTAATCCCAACATCATATTGGCTTTTTTACTCGCTGCAGAATAATTGATCACTCATTTTAAGAGCGTCACTGATAATGACACCAAGATCTTTTTCTTGTTTTACTTCGCTGAGCTCATGTCCTTGAATCTGATACTTAAAGTTAGGATTTTTTTCACCTATGTGCGTTACGTTACATTTATCTACGTTAAAACTCATTTGCCATTTTTCGCTCCAGTCGGCAAGTCTTATTAAGTCTGATTGAATGTTCTCGCAACTTTGACTGTTCATTACCGTACCTCCTAGTTTGGTGTCGTCGGCGAATTTGGCTACTTTTGATAGGATATCAGTTTCTAAGTCGTTCACGTAAATTATGAATAGTGTTGGCCCCAGGACCGAACCTTGGGGCACGCCACTGGTGACGGGTTGCCAATCCGATGCTTCACCATTACGAACTACACATTGTTCTCTGTTGGTGAGCCAGTCACGAATCCACGCACATAGATGGTCGTTAATACCGTGGGAACGCAGTTTTGAAATAAGCCTAACGTGAGGAACTTTATCAAACGCTTTCTGAAAACATAGGTAAATTACGTCATATGGGCTTCGGGCGTCCCAACATGTATAAAAATCGTTGAAAAAAGTTAAGAGGTTGGTAAGGCAAGACCGATTACTACGAAATCCGTGCTGACTATCAGTCATCAAATCATTTGTTTCAAGGAAAGTGATCATTTTATCCCTGATCATTTTTTCGAATAGTTTAATTAGGACAGACGTAAGGCTGATAGGACGATAATTACTGGCTTGTTTTTTTGTCTCCTTTTTTAAAGATCGGGGTAATATTGGCCTTTTACCACTCGAGAGGCACACTGGCCTGTGCTAATGACTTCTTGAATATTAATGTTATGGGTAATTCTAGCTGTTGACTACATTCTCTCAACACGCGAGGAGATAAATTATCGGGGCCCGGAGATTTATTTATTTGGGAAACAGTAATGTGGGAAAGGAAGGACAATGGGAAAGGAAAGGGAAGGAGGAAGATGCAGAAATTAAGGGAATGAAGAAGAACGAAAGATAAGAGAATAAAGTTAGAAGAGGGGAATGGGAGGGGAGTAAAAAGGGAGGGAGATAGAGAGAGAAAGAAAGGAGAAGGGTAGAGTAAGGGAGAAGAAGAGATAACAGAACATAGAGAAAGGGGAATAAGAGGAAGAGAAAAGATAAGTCGAGAAGAGAGAACAGAGGAAGGGAGAAGGAGGAAGAGAAAGAGAAGTAAGCAAAGAAAAGCTGAGGTCATAAAGTCTGAGGAGAGGAGGAGGAAGAGGGGAGGGATGAGGAGAAGGGGAGGGACGGGGAGTAATGTGGGAGAGGGGGTGACTGCATGATCTCGGCCATTGTTAAGGGGAGGAGGAGCGTAATAAGTGAATGAAGGGGATTTTTACTTTTGTTTACGCCCGCAATATAAACAGTTTAAGAAAGGTACAAAGACCATGATGACACAATTACCATAACTGCTATTCAAATCATCATTCCCCTCCTCCTCCTGATCCTCCTCCTCCTGCTTCTCCTTCTCCTCCTTCACTTCTGCATAAATTTCCTCTTCCTCCCCCTCCTCCTCCTCCTCCTCCTCCTCCTCCTCCTCCTCCTCCTACTACTACTACTACTACTAATAATAATAATAATAATAATAATAATAATAATGATGCAGCCGCTAAACTCCATACCTGACGAAGCCCCAGGTAGACAAGGCGAAGATTTACCTGTGAAAAGAGAAAAAGAAAGGGTTAAGACTTTAGCAAAAGAACCAAACAGGAAGAATAGAAACGGAGCGTACACACACACACACACACACACACACACACACACACACACACACACACACACACACACACACACACACACACACACACACACACACACACACACACACACACACACACACACACACACACACACACACACACACACACACACACACACACACACACTCCACACACACACACACACACACACACACACACACACACACACACACACACACACACTCACACACACACACACACACACACACACACACACACACACACACACACACACACACTCACTCACACACACACACACACACACACACACACACACACACACACACACACACACACACACACACACACACACACACACACACACACACACACACACACACACACACACACTCACTCACTCACTCACTCACTCTCACACACACACACACACACACACACACACACACACACACACACACACACACACACACACACATAAATAGATAGATATAGATAGATAGATAGATAGATAGATAGATAGGTAAGTGAAAACAAATCCATAATGTTCATGACAGGAACAAACATCAACAAACGTGAGGAAGCAATCGGTGGAAATGAACACAAACAAGAAAATAAGCAAACACGCTCTCAAGATGGATAGCAACGAGAAAACTAATGTACAAGCAAAAGAAACGTTTAACGATAGGAAAGCATCAAAAGATATAACAAAAAATATTATGTGAGCAAGCAAAAGAAAGTCTCCGCCACGAAAAACAAACAAACAAACAAAAGACAGCTGCACGACGCTAAGAAATGCAAAGCCCAAACAAACAGGCGAGAAGCGAGATGAAGCGAGCAGCAGTGGAAACAAATCGAATCCAACCCTTCGCAAAGAGTAGAAGGAAAGGCAAAGGGCACGGAGGCTAACATACAAACAAACACACGAACAGGTAAACAATCTCTACTCTGTTCCCTCCTACTATCTCTATCCTAAATTTCAATCCAAAGCTGGATGTTGCGCCTACGTTCGCAACGACATCACTTGCTCTCGTGCCCACAACCTTGACTCTTTTGAATTTTCTGCCATCTGGCTAAGACTTCATTGTCATTCTATTACTAAATACATCTGTGCTGTTTATCTCTCACCTAACTCTACCAACTATGTAAAATTCTTTGACTATTTGAATTCTAAAGTGGAGCACATCTTGACCCACTCTCCCTTCGCTGAAATCTCCATCCTAGGAGATTTCAATGTTCACCACCAGCTTTGGCTTTCATCCTCTTTCACTGACCCTCCTGGTGAACAAGCCTACAACTTTGCTATCCTCAACGACCTAGAGCAGTTGGTCCAGCACCCTACACGTATTCCCGACCGTCTTGGAGACCGGCCCAACATTCTAGACCTCTTCATTACCTCAAACCCTTCTGCTTATTCTGTCAAACTGTTCTCTCCGTTGGGCTCCTCCGATCACAATCTTATTTCTGCATCCTGTCCTATCGCTCCTGTACACCCTCTGGACCCACCGAGGAGGCGATGCTTCTGGCATTTTGCTTCAGCTCGGTGGGGCGACCTGAGGATGTACTTTTCCGATTTCCCGTGGAATGATTATTGCTTCCAGGATAGAGACCCCTCTGTGTGTGCTCAGCGCATCACAGAGGTGATTGTCTCTGGAATGGAGGCATACATTCCTCGTTCTTTCTCTACTCCTCACGCTAAAAAGCCATGGTTTAATCACGCTTGTTCTCGTGCTGTCAATGAAAGAGAGGCAGCTCACAAAAGGTACCAGAGCCTTCAAACTAATGCTAATTATGAACTTTACATTTCTGCCCGAGATCGTGCCAAATCTATTCTCCGACTAACCAAAAACTCCTTCATTAAAAGAAAATGCCAAAACGTTGCTTTCTCTAACTCTTCCCGTGACTTCTGGCATCTAGCCAAAAACATATCCTCCAACTTCACTTCTTCATCTTTCCCTCCACTCCTCAGTCCTGACGGCAACACTGCCGTCTCATCTATCTCTAAGGCTGAACTCTTCTCTCAAACTTTTTCTAAAAACTCCACTCTGGACGATTCTGGGCATATTCCTCCTACTCATCCCCCCTCTGACTCCTTTATGCCTGTTATAAAGATTCTTCAAAATGATGTTTTCTATGCCCTCTCTGGCCTCAATCCTCAGAAGGCTTATGGACCTGATGGAGTGCCTCCTATTGTCCTTAAAAACTGTGCCTCCGTGCTGTCACCCTGCCTGGTCAAACTCTTTCGCCTCTGCCTGTCAACATCTACCTTTCCTTCTTGCTGGAAGTATGCCTTCATACAGCCTGTGCCTAAGAAGGGTGACCGCTCCAACCCCTCAAACTTTCGTCCTATAGCTTTACTTTCTTGTCTATCTAAAGCTTTTGAATCAATCCTTAACCGGAAGATTCAAAAGCACCTTTCCACTTCTGACCTTCTATCTGATCGCCAGTATGGGTTCCGCAAGGGGCGTTCTACTGGTGATCTCCTAGTCTTCTTAAATGACTCTTGGTCATCCTCTCTTAGCCGTTTCGGTGAAACCTTTGCTATTGCGCTGGACATATCAAAAGCTTTTGATAGGGTCTGGCACAAATCTTTGCTTTCCAAACTACCCTCCTACGGTTTCTATCTTTCTCTCTGTACCTTTATCTCCAGTTTCCTTTCTGACCGTTCTATTTTTGCTGTGGTAGACGGTCACTGTTCTTCCCCTAAATCTATTAACAGTGGTGTCCCACAGGGTTCTGTCCTATCTCCCACTCTTTTTCTGTTGTTCATTGATGATCTTCTTTCCAAAACGAACTGTCCTATCCATTCCTACGCCGATGATTCCACTCTGCATTACTCAACTTCTTTTAATAGAAGACCCACCCAACAGGAACTTAACGACTCAAGGCTGGAGGCTGCAGAACGCTTAGGCTCAGACCTTACTATTATTTCCGATTGGGGCCAGAGGAACCTGGTGTCCTTCATCGCCTCAAAAACACAGTTTCTCCACCTATCCACTCGACACAATCTTCCAAACAACTATCCCCTATTCTTTGACAACACCCAGCTATCACCTTCCTCAACACTAAACATCCTCGGTCAATCCTTAACTCAAAATCTCAACTGGAAACTTCATATCTCATCTCTTACTAAATCAGCTTCCTCGAGGCTGGGCGTTCTGTACCGTCTCCGCCAGTTCTTCTCCCCTGCACAGTTGCTGTCCATACAGGGCCTTGTCCGCCCTCGTATGGAGTATGCATCTCATGTGGGGCTCCTCACACAGCTCTTCTGGACAGAGTGGAGGCTAAGGCTCTTCGTCTCATCAGCTCTCCTCCTCATACTGATAGTCTTCTACCTCTTAAATTCCGCCGCAATGTTGCCTCTCTTTCTATCTTCTATCGATATTTCCACGCTGACTGCTCTTCTGAACTTGCTAACTGCATGCCTCCCCCCCTCCCGCGGCCCCGCTGCACTCGATTTTCTACTCATGCTCATCCCTATACTGTCCAAACCCCTTATGCAAGAGTTAACCAGCATCTTCACTCTTTCATCCCTCACGCTGGTAAACTCTGGAACAGTCTTCCTTCATCTGTATTTCCTCCTGCCTACGACTTGAACTCTTTCAAGAGAAGGGTATCAGGACATCTCTCCTCCTGTATTTGACCTTGCTTTTGGACACCTCTTTTGTTTCTTTTTTAGGAGCAGCGAGTAGCGGGCTCTTTTTTATTATTGTTTTATTTTTTTGTGTGCCCTTGAGCTGCCTCCTTTGTTGTAAAAAAAAAAAAAAAAGTCAGTGAAGAAAAAAATACAAGAAATCACTCGGACAAAACAATAACGACCGGAAGAAGGAAGAAAGGATAAACACACACTAAAAATGAAGAATTGTATCGAGTAATTTAATGATATTTGCTCAGTCTGCTTGTAAAGCAGCTGACCTACACGCTGATGAGACACCCTCCGGCGACAAGAACCACCATCACCTTCACGCCACTAAGACACCCTCCGGCGATAAGAACCACCACCACCTTCACGCCACTAAGACACCCTCCGGCGATAAGAGCCACCACCACCTTCACACCACTAAGACACCCTCCGGCGATAAGAACCACCACCACCTTCACGCCACTAAGACACCCTCCGGCGATAAGAACCACCATCACCTTCACACCACTAAGACACCCTCCGGCGATAAGAACCACCACCACCTTCACGCCACTAAAACACCCTCCGGCGATAAGAGCCACCACCACCTTCACGCCACTAAGACACCCTCCGGCGATAAGAACCACCATCACCTTCACACCACTAAGACACCCTCCGGCGATAAGAACCACCATCACCTTCACGCCACTAAGACACCCTCCGGCGATAAGAACCACCATCACATTCACGCCACTAAGACACCCTCCGGCGATAAGAACCACCATCGCTTTCACGCCACTAAGACACCCTCCAGCGATAAGAACCACCATCACCTTCACGCCACTAAGACACCCTCCGGCGATAAGAACCAACACCACCTTCACGCCACTAAGACACCCTCCGGCGATAAGAACCACCATCACCTCCACGCCACTAAGACACCCTCCGGCGATAAGAACCACCACCACCACCTTCACGCCACTAAGACACCCTCCGGCGATAAGAACCACCATCACCTTCACGCCACTAAGACACCCTCCAGCGATAAGAACCACCACCACCTTCACGCCACTAAGACACCCTCCGACGATAAGATCCACCACCACCTTCACGCCACTAAGACACCCTCCGGCGATAAGAACCACCATCACCTTCACGCCACTAAGACACCCTCCGGCGATAAGAACCACCATCACTTTCACGCCACTAAGACACCCTCCGGCGATAAGAACCACCATCACCTTCACGCCACTAAGACACCCTCCGGCGATAAGAACCACCACCACCTTCACGCCACTAAGACACCCTCCGGCGATAAGAACCACCATCACTTTCACGCCACTAAGACACCCTCCGGCGATAAGAACCACCATCACCTTCACGCCACTAAGACACCCTCCGGCGATAAGAACCACCATCACCTTCACGCCACTAAGACACCCTCCGGCGATAAGATCCACCACCACCTTCACGCCACTAAGACACCCTCCGGCGATAAGAACCACCATCACCTTCACGCCACTAAGACACCCTCCGGCGATAAGAACCACCACCACCTTCACACCACTAAGACACCCACCGGCGATAAGAACCACCATCACCTTCACGCCACTAAGACACCCTTTCCGGCGATCAGAACCACCACCACCTTCACGCCACTAAGACACCCTCCGGCGATAAGAGCCACCACCACCTTCACGCCACTAAGACACCCTCCGGCGATAAAAGCCACCACCACCTTCACGCCACTAAGACACCCTCCGGCGATAAGAACCACCATCGCTTTCACGCCACTAAGACACCCTCCGGCGATAAGAACCACCATCACTTTCACGCCACTAAGACACCCTCCGGCGATAAGAACCACCATCACTTTCACGCCACTAAGACACCCTCCGGCGATAAGAACCACCACCACCTTCACGCCACTAAGACACCCTCCGGCGATAAGAACCACCATCACCTTCACGCCACTAAGACACCCTCCGGCGATAAGAACCACCATCACTTTCACGCCACTAAGACACCCTCCGGCGATAAGAACCACCACCACCTTCACGCCACTAAGACACCCTCCGGCGATAAGAACCACCACCACCTTCACGCCACTAAGACACCCTCCGGCGATAAGAACCACCACCACCTTCTCGCTTCTGCTAAAAAAAAAAAAAAAAAAAAAAAAATAGAAGGTGTATTAGATGGATGTTTTCGCTTCTTCAATGTAATTATATAAACAGCATAAGCTTTTTTCTTTTTCTTTTTTTTCACTTCATTCCATCAGGTCAACTTCGGCACCTGCGGCGGCTAGGCAAAGATAATCATGTGTTTTTGGTTCTTGAATTCGGCAGTTTAATCTTTTCTTCACTATTCCTTCTTCCCTCCTTCCCATCCTCTTCTCCCTCTTCTCTTTATAATCTCCTCTTCACTATTCCTCCTTCCCTCCTCCCCATCCTCTCCTCCCTCTTCTCTTTATAATTTTCTCTTCACTATTCCTCCTTACCTCCTCCTCCTCCTCTCCTCCCTCTTCTCTTTATAATCTTCACTATTCCTCCTCCCCTCCTCCTCCTCCTCTCCTCCCTCTTCTCTTTATAATCTTCTCTTCACTATTCCTCCTTCCCTCCTCCCCATCCTCTCCTCCCTCTTCTCTTCATAATCTTCTCTTCACTATTCCTACTCCCCTCCCCCTCCACCACTCCTCCCTCTTCGCGTTATAATCGTCTCTTCACTATTCCTCCTCCCCTCCTCCTCTCCTCCCTCTTCTCTTTATAATCTTCTCTTCACTATTCCTCCTTCCCTCCTCCCCATCCTCTCCTCCCTCTTCTCTTTATAATCTTCTCTTCACTATTCCTCCTCCCCTCCCCCTCCTCCTCTCCTCCCTCTTCTCTTTATAATCTTCTCTTCACTATTCCTCCTTCCCTCCTCCCCATCCTCTCCTCCCTCTTCTCTTTATAATCTTCTCTTCACTATTCCTCCTCCCCTCCTCCTCCTCTCCTCCCTCTTCTCTTTATAATCTTCTCTTCACTATTCTTCCTCCGCTCCTCCTAGTGGCATTATAAACAAAGTCGCCTTTTTTTTATGTCTTGGCCTGTGGTGCCGGTAGGCCTTCATAGTAGGGCCTGATGGTCGGCCCCAGCCCGTTGTGGCGCAGGCAAGTGTTTATAGTGGCGCCATCTTTACTTTTCAGCATCGACAGCACGACTTTCTATTCATGCTCATCCCTATACTGTCCCTTATGCAAGAGTTAACCAGCATCTTCACTCTTTCATCCCTCACGCTGGTAAACTCTGGAACAGTCTTCCTTCATCTGTATTTCCTCCTGCCTACGACTTGAACTCTTTCAAAAGGAGGGTATCAGGACACCTCTCCTCCCGAAATTGACCTTTCTTTCGGCCACCTCTTTTGATTCTTTTTTGGGAGCAGCGAGTAGCGGGCTTTTTTTTATTATTGTTTTCTTTTTTTGTGTGCCCTTGAGCCGTCTCCTTTGTTGTAAAAAAAAAAATAATAATAATAATAATAATAATAACTAGTTGCATAATACAAATTGTTGGGGGTGTGTTGGGGGGTCATGTGACGCCGATCATCTAGCACAGTTTTTTGTGCTATTAACACTTGTTATCTTTCCGCTTATTCCTGTCTTTCCCTCGTTGACTCTTTTCCTCTCAGTTTTCCACTTGTATATTTTGTCCATTCATCTTTCATCACTACTTTCTAGCCCTCCCTCATACTTCTTTTCTTCTCGCGTTTCACTACTTTTTTTATCAATTACAATTTTTCCCACACTTTCTCGTTTTTCACATTTTAATTATCATTTCTTTTATCTCTTTTTAGCTTCCCTTCCTTGTTTTTTGCTGTATCTTCCTCTCGTCATTTTCTGATCACTTTCTCGCTGCTATTTATCTATTACGCTTTTCCTCATATCCTTTTTCTCGATATCATTTATTTCCCCACCTTTTCACTTTTCCGAGCCATCTTTTTACAATATTTACCTTTCCTCTTATTACTTTCTTACCCTTGTTTTCTGTATCTTCCTTTTCCCTCCTTCCTTCCTTAACATCAACATTTCTTTCATCTCTTTTCATCCCTTCTCACACTTTCTTCTTACCCTTGTTTTCTGTATCTTCCACTTCCCTCCTTCCTTCCTTAACATCAACATTTCCTTCATCTCTTTTCATCCCTTCTCACACTTTCTCCTTACCCTTGTTTTCTGTATCTTCCTCTTCCCTCCTTCCTTCACCCTTAACATCAACATTTCCTTCATCTCTTTTCATCCCTTCTCACACTTTCTCCTTACCCTTGTTTTCTGTATCTTCCTCTTCCCTCCCTCCTCCTCCCTTAACATCAACATTTCTTTCATCTCTTTTCATCCCTTCTCACACTTTCTCCTTACCCTTGTTTTCTGTATCTTCCTCTTCCCTCCTTCCTCCTCCCTTAACATCAACATTTCTTTCATCTCCTCTCATCCCTCACACTTTCTTCTTACTTTTTTTTTTTTTTTACAACAAAGGAGACAGATCTTCCTTTTCTTCACAAAAAAAGTAAACAACAATAAAAAAAGCTCGCTACTCGCTACTTACAAAAAGAAACCAAAGAGGTGGCCGAAAGAGAGGTCAATTTCGGGAGGAGAGGTGTTCTGATACCCTCCTCTTGAAAGAGTTCAAGTCGGAGGCAGGAGGAAATACAGATGAAGGAAGATTGTTCCAGAGTTTACCAGCGTGAGGGATGAGAGAGTGAAGATGCTGGTTAACTCTTGCATAAGGGGTTTGGACAGTATAGGGATGAGCATTAGTAGAAAGTTGCGTGCAGCGGGGCCACGGGAGGGGGGGATGCATGTAGTTAGCAAGTTCAGAAGAGCAGTCAGCATGAAAATATCGATAGAAGATAGAAAGAGAGGCAACATGGCGGCGGAAATTAAGAGGTAGAAGACTATCAGTAATAGGAGGAGAGCTGATGAGACGAAGAGCCTTAGACTCCACTCTGTCCAAGAGAGCTGTGTGAGTGGAGCCCCCCCACACGTGAGATGCATACTCCATACGAGGGCGGACAAGGCCCCTGTATATGGATAGCAACTGTGCGGGGGAGAAGAACTGGCAGAGACGATACAGAACGCCCAACCTCGAGGAAGCTAATTTAGTGAGAGACGAGATGTGAGGTTTCCAGTTAAGATTTTGAGTTAAGGATAGACCGAGGATGTTTAGTGTTGAAGGTGACAGCTGAGTGTTGTCGAAGAATAGGGGATAGTTGTTTGAAAGATTGTGTCGAGTTGATAGGTGGAGAAATTGGGTTTTTGAAGCATTGAAGGACACAAGGTTCCTTTTACCCCAATCGGAAATGATAGTAAGGTCTGAGGTTAAGCGTTCTGCAGCCTCCAGCCTGGAGTCATGTGGTAATTCCTGTTTAGAGTGTCTTCTGTTGAAAGAAGTTGAATAATGCAGAGTGGAGTCATCAGCGTATGAGTGGATAGGACAGTTTGTTATGGAAAGAAGATCATTGATGAATAACAGGAAGAGAGTGGGTGATAGGACAGAGCCCTGTGGAACACCACTGTTAATAGGTTTATGAGAAGAACAGTGACCGTCTACCACAGAAGAGATAGAAAGGCCAGAAAGGAAACTGGAGATAATGGAACAGAGAGAAGGATAGAATCCGAAAGAGGGCAGTTTAGAAAGCAAAGATTTGTGCCAGACTCTATCGAAGGCTTTCGATATGTCTAGTGCAACTGAGAAAGTTTCACCGAAACGGTTAAGAGAGGATGACCAAGAGTCAGTTAAGAGAGCAAGAAGATCGCCAGTAGAACACCCCTTGCGGAACCCATACTGGCGATCAGATAGAAGGTTAGAAAAGGAAAGGTGCTTTTGAATCTTCCGGTTAAGGATTAATTCAAAACCTTTAGATACACAGGAAAGGAAAGCTATAGGGCGGTAGTTTGAGAGATTGGAACGGTCACCCTTCTTAGGCACAGCATGTACGAAGGTGTACTTCCAGCAGGTAGGAAAGGTAGATGTTGATAGGCAGAGGCGAAAGAGTTTGACCAGGTAGGGTGTCAGCACGGAAGCACAGTTTTTAAGGACAATAGGAGGCGCTCCATCAGGTCCATAAGCCTTCTAAGAGTTGAGGGCAGAGAGGGCATAGAAAACATCATTAGGAAGAATCTTAATAACAGGCATAAAGGAGTCGGAGGGGGGATGAGTAAGAGGAATATGCCCAGAATCATCCAGAGTGGAGTTGTTACAGAAAGCTTGAGCGAAGAGTTCAGCCTTAGAGATAGAAGAGACGGCAGTGCTGCCGTCTGGGTTAAGAAGAGGCGGGAAAGAGGAAGAAGTGAAATTGGAGGAGATGTTTTTGGCTAAGTGCCAGAAGTCTCTGGAAGAATTAGAAAAAGCAAGGTGTTGACATTTGCTATGGATAAAGGAGTTTTTTGTAAGTCGAAGAATAGATTTGGCACGATTCCGGGTGGAATTGTAAAGGTCATGGTTAGTGGGAGTTTGAAGGCTCTGGAACCTTCTGTGAGCTGCCTCTCTATCTTTGACAGCACGAGAACAAGCGTGTATCATCCTCTTCCCTCCTTCCTTGACCCTTAACATCAACATTTCTTTCATCTCTTTTCATCCCTTCTCACACTTTCTTCTTACCCTTGTTTTCTGTATCTTCCACTTCCCTCCTTCCTTCACCCTTATCATCAATATTTCTTTCATCTCTTTTCATCCCTTCTCACACTTTCTTCTTACCCTTGTTTTCTGTATCTTCCTCTTCCCTCCTTCCATCTCCGTTAACATCAACATTTCTTTCATCTCTTTTCATTACTTCTCACACTTTCTTCTTATCCTTGTTTTCTGTATCTCCCTCTTCCCTCCTTCACCCTTAACATCAACATTTCTTTCATCTCCTTTCATCCCTTCTCACACTTTCTTCTTACCCTTGTTTTCTGTATCTTCCTCTTCCCTCCTTCCTTAACATCAACATTTCTTTCATATCTTTTCATCCCGTCTCAAGCTTTCTTCTTACCCTTGTTTTCTGTATCTTCCTCTTCCCTCCTTTCTTCTCTCTCTCTCTCTCTCTCTCTCTCTCTCTCTCTCTCTCTCTCTCTCTCTCCCCGGCCGTGTAAATTTCCACCCCGCCCGTGTAAATAGACGCCATGAATCGCAACAAACCCGTAACCGTGATCCCGCAAGTACCACCACCTCTATTACCAAGCCTCTAGATAACTTTAAAATTCTTAGTTTCAATGCGCGTACCCTAAGGAACAAATTTGATGAACTGAGATGTCTTGCTCTAACAGAAAATTTTGACATAATTGCTATAACGGAAACATTTATCGACACTACAAATATTGATTTAAGTTCCGAATACAACATAGATGACTAGAGACTCTTCAACAAAGAGCGTGTAAACCGTAGAGGCGGTGGCGTCGCCCTTTTTGTCAAAAGCTATTTGCAATCCACTGACAAAACACCAAGAGACAGTAACGTTGAACATTTGTGCGTGCGAGTAAACATTGCAAAAGTCAATTTAAATATATCTGTCACCTACAGGCCTCCCGGGCAATCACTCGATGACGACCTTGAAATGTACAGCGTTTTAAGGCAGTCACTTAATAACAGTGACTCACTGATATTAGGAGACTTTAACCTCCCCATATCGACTGGGCGACACTGTCAGGTACAGAAGGCGAGTCACACTGAATGATCGAATTTTTAGAAGAAAATTATCTAAGCCAAATGGTTTCTGAACCAACTCGACAAAATAACATACTCGACCTTGTTATAACGACCCAAGATAACCTAGTCAGTAATGTCACGGTAGGAGAACACCTCGGTTCTTGCGATCATAAATTAGTGCGCGTCGACATTAGAGCTCAAACATCAGTGACTGAAAATAAAGTAAAGGTGCCCAATTTCAAAAGAGCTAACTTCGTATAAAACCGACAAAAACTAACAGAAATACAACTATCAGATGACGGCAATGTAGAGGAAGCCTAGCTAAGCTTTACAAATCATTTACTCACTCAGCAGAACACATTCGTCCCCTTGTGCGAGAAGCGAAATACCACTAATAAAAGCCCACCTTGGTTTAGTAGCGAAAATAAACACTCAGTCAAGGAGAGAAAATTGTCTTACAGGTTAAAGAAAGAACAAAGCACGCCCGAAAACATTAGACTTTATAATGATGCCAGGCGACGAGTAAAAAGATTAGTCAGGCAAAGCGTAGATACGAAAAAAATATTGCAGCCAACTGTAAAAATAATCCGAAATCTTTCTTCAGTTACATAAACAATAGAAAGGCGATCAGAAGTGGAATTGGACCTTTAACAAACAGCGACGGTGCACTAGTGGGTCAAGATGTGCTCCACTTTAGAATTCAAATATTCAAAGAACTTTACATAGTTAGTAGAGTTAGGCGAGAGATAAACAGCACAGATGTATTTAGTAATAGAATGACAATGAAGTCTAAGCCAGATGGTAGAAAATTCAGAAGAGTCAAGGTTGTGGGCACGAGAGCAAGTGATGTCGTTGCGTACGTAGGCGCAACATCCAGCTTTGGATTGAAATTTAGGATAGAGATAGTAGGAGGGAACAGAGTAGAGATTGCTGTCAGTAGCCTCAGATATCTGTGTTTCGGTAAGGAAGAGAAGGTGAGGTTTAGAGGAGGAGAGATGATGTTCCACAGAATGAAAATTAGAGGGAAGACCGCGAATGTTGCAGAAATTGAGAAGAAAGAGGTTCGAGGAGTTATCAAGACACCTCTCGGGTCGGCAGCCAGAAGGGGAGTCCTCCCTGGTAGTAGTAGTAGTAGTAGTATATTTCCTTCAGTTTAGCCATCAAGATTAAGTTTTCTTTAGAACAATTTATATAAGTAATTTTACAGCAACCTAACGTAGAAGGAAGGAAGGAAGGAAGGAAGGAAGGAAAAAGAAGATGAAGGAAGAGGAGAAATATGAAAGAAATAACAAGATATTATATAGAGAATGAATAAAGGAGGGAAGGAGGGATGGGGAAGAATGGGGGAAGAAGAGGAGGAGGAGGAGGAGGAGGAGGAGGAGGAGGAGGAGTAACCGCCACGAGGGGCAAAAATAAGCGCACCAAACATCACTGTAGCAGATCCAGGATTCAGTATATTTCCTAACTAGTAGAAGGTAATGTTATAATTGTATTTCGTAAAGAATCTTTATAACCAAAAACTAACTAAAATTACGGGTATTCTTTTTCTTGAACAGAACATTGAATAAACAACAAAACAATATTATGAAAATACGTAAAGCTACCGTTGCCAGGTCATCGTACTCAGAGCACAGTATTTACCGGTGTCTGACGCCTAACTATTGCCAAGAAACATCAGGATCTAACTCTTTTAACGATAACTATAAATTAGTTTCGGTATTGAAGCCCAGAAGACAGTTTAGGGGTAGGAAGTCGGGAAATACAATCGGCTGAGTACGACAACCTGGCAACGTTGAGGCTGTAGCCCGCAGGCCCGAGCCAGCCTATACGCCATTTTGCGGGTGTCAGATACCACAAATAGCATATTTTTACTGCACAAAGCAGGTGATGTCACTTATTTTAACTAAGTGAGCTTTCATATTTATCTATTTGTGTATATTTCATGGTGGCAAAACTTTCATTACTAGTTTCATTTTTACTATTGACACGAATGTGTCTGTTTTTCACAATAGAATTTCACTCAAACAAGTGAATCAGACACCACAGAAATATTACCAGTGTGTGTATGAATGAATACAAAGATAAGCACATACTTTGATTTAACTCTAGGATGTCTCGTGGACCATTAATAAATATAAACAAAATATCTGGATAGGCTACTCTTTAGCCGTTACCGGCTATGGCTGCCAAAACAGTCCCTCCGCCAAGTTTGTACCCCCCATTTGGTGATTGTCAGGTGCGCCTATTATATACTATAAGGATAGCTCACTAAGCTTTTGTTTTACCCACAATGCACCGCGGATGACGTCACACATGTAACCAAATGGTGCTGGGCGGCAAACTGATTCACTTCACTATGTTTTCACCGTAGTGTGCTCAGAGAAAATGGTGATTTGTGGTGTATATGGGTGTTACAGTGGCTCAACTGCGGAAAGTCGTCAAGGTGTTAAGTTCATTAGGTTTCCTAGAGACAAACACACCTTGAAGGAGTGGATTTCGGCCTGCAAACGAAAAGATAAAGTGAAGGTGAAGTCTGCACGGGTTAGGTCCAAACATTTTTCAAGAAAGTGATAACATTAAAGAAAAGCCAATGAAGCTCTATAGTGAAAGTTTGGTAAAGGTAAATTAATTTAGTTAATAATTTGCGTAAATATTATACAATAGCCTATATATGTACGCATGTATAAAAAAAATACTTTTATTATATATGACAGGATTAGTTTACCCCTGTAAATTAAGTTGTAGAAAACTAATGTTAATAAAAGTTAAGGAAACGTAAGCATCGATGGTAAACAGAGCAATATTTCTGCAGCTTGTTTACCATGTTTCTCACATTATTTATATTATTGTATACTATTAGCCAACATAACAGCTGCCTAATTTAATTACTTAACCTTAGCAATCAAAAAAGCGCAAAATCTGACCATGAATAAGAATAAATAAGGGTTTTCTAGTACATTTTATGCCGTGAGGGTAGGGTGAGAGTGAACCAGATGACATACCGGTCATGACGTCCTCGATGACGTTTCAGTGAGCTATCCTTATAGAGGGGTTGCACTGACGTCACACCGCTTCGCTTTTGTTTTAGGAAAAACAACTGTCAGCCATTTTGGGAGGCAAGAGCGATCAGCTGAGCCCCTGCCCCCTGATGATGGCTGGCCCGTGCCTCCCGTCTTCATGACACAATCTAAGTGAATATGCAAATAATCTGGACAGTGAGGCTAGGCTTCGTTATATAACTATCCATTAGGCTGCCAAATGATGATGGACATACAGTATATATATTTATTATCAAACTTTAAGATATATTTGATGATAAGAACGATGAATATATGACTAATTTAACCCCGGGCATCCCCGGGCGGTGTTTAGTAAGAACATAATAACGTAAGGGGTTCGCAAAAAGCCCACTGACCTATACTTGGCAGCCCCTGTCTATCTACCACGAGTGGCAGTGTAGCACCTATCAGTAACAGTAATAGATGGGCCACTAACACACCCACCCACACAGTAATAGATGGACACTAACACACACAGTAATAGATGGACACTAACACCCACCCACCCACACAGTAATATATACACTAACACCCACACCCACAAAGTAATAGATGGGTCATTAACAAACCCACCCACACAGTAATAGATGGACACTAACACCCACACAGTAATAGATACACTAACAGCTACACCCACACAATAATAGATGGGCCACTAACATCCACACCCACACAGTAATAGATGGACACTAACACCCACACAGTAATAGATACACTAACACCTACACCCACACAGTAATAGATGGGCCACTAACATCCACACCCACACAGTAATAGATGGACACTAACACCCACACCCACACAGTAATAGATGGACACTAACATCCACACCCACACAGTAATAGATGGACACTAACACACCCACACACACAGTAAGATATGGACACAAACACACCCACTCACACAGTAATAGATGGACACTAACATCCACACCCACACATTAATAGATGGACACTAACACACCCACCCACACAGTAAGAAATGGACACTAACACACACACTCACACAGTAATAGATGGACACTAACACCCACACCCACAGTAATAGATGGACACTAACACACTCACCCACACAGTAACAGATGGGTCACTAACACCCACCCACACAGTAATAGATGGGCCACTAACACACCCACCCACATGGCAATAGATGGGGCACTAACACCCACACCCACACGGTAATAGATGGGCCATTAACACACCCACTCACACAGTAATAGATGGGCCACTAACACACCCACCCACACAGTAACAGATGGACACTAACACACACACACACACACACACACACACACACACACACACACACAGTAATAGATGGGCCACTAACACAAACACCAACACAGTAATATGACGGGGAAAAAGCTGAGGAGCACTCTTGCGGTAAATATTTACCTCCCAAAATGGCGGGCCTTTGCAGGGCAGCTGAGAAGTGATCAGCTGATCGCTGATGATGACGTCACGTGCAACCCCTCTCTATAGTATATAATCCTTGACGAGGGGGAAGAGGAGGTACATCCCCCCCCCCCTCCCTCCTCCTCCTCCTTCCTCCTCCCTCCTCCTCCTCCTCCTCTCTCTCTCTCTCTCTCTCTCTCTCTCTCTCTCTCTCTCTCTCTCTCTCTCTCTCTCTCTCTTCGTGAAAGATAACAAGAAAGAAAAGGAAGAAGGAATGAAAATGAAGAAATTATAAAAGATTGAAAGACAAGAAGGGGAAAGAAACGAGGAGAAAAGGTGTGTGTGTGTGTGTGTGTGTGTGTGTGAGAGAGAGAGAGAGAGAGAGAGAGAGAGAGAGAGAGAGAGACCAACGCGTTATCCTGCACACGAGAGCACGCCAGCCCTCCTTGGGCGAGCGGTCGGGTGGCCCTTCCGCAGCGGTGAGGTGGACCTGCTTGGTCATTTTTGCTTTAGGCTGCCCCGCTGTGGTTAAGTTGACTGCTCGGTTGCTCGCCCGTGTCCTGCTACGGGCTGCTATTGGGCGCCTGCCCGGGGGCCCCGTGTCTCCGTCGCTGCTCGCCGGCTGATACCCGTGGCTGTGGCGGCGGCGGAGGCATCCCTGCAACTGCCCCGAGCTTGCATCGCTCGCCCCTCTTCACAGGGCCGCCTTTGGGCAAAGACCCTGTCCTCTGTTCAGGGGTAAATCTTACACCACCACCCGCACACGAGAGAGAGAGAGAGAGTGTTTGCTGCCCCCCCTTCTCCTCCCCTTCTCAGTCAACTGATTAAAGGACACACCATCATCTAATATTAATAATAATAATGATAATAATGATAATGATAATGATAATAATGATAATAATAATAATAATAATAATAATAATAATAATAATAATAATAAAAATAATAATAATAAAAATAATAATAATAGAAAGAAAAAGTAAACGAAGGAAATAAGTACAAGAATAACAAGAAGGAAAAAAGTAGAATAGTAATAAGAGGAAGAAGAAGAGGAAGATAAAAAAAGGAAGAAATAGAAAAGAAAAGAAAGAGGAAGTAGAATAGGAAGAAAAAATAATAATAATAACACTCACCTAAGCCTTGATGTAGACGTTGTAGTTCCTCTTCTTTTTTTTCTTCTTCTTCTTCCTGTTCTTGCAACATATAATTAACACACACACACTTTCATTATCACCATTATTATTATTATCATTATTATATTATTATTATTACTATTTTCTAAGCTATTTCTAACTTAATTTCACATTATTTTTACTTCATTTTTCTATTGTAATTTTCAAAGTTTTTTCTAACTAATTTTCATATTGTTTTTGCATTTCTTTAATTTATTGTAATTTTCTAAGAATTTTCTGACCTACTTCCACATTATTTGTAACTAATGTTTCCTTATCATTAATTTCTAAGCATTTTCTAACTTTCACATTATTTTTAACTAATGTTTCCTTATCATTAATTTCTAAGCATTTTCTAACTTTCACATTATTTTTAACTAATGTTTCCTTATCATTAATTTCTAAGCATTTTCTCATTAATTTTTACATCATGTTTACCTTATCTTTCCTTTCTATTATTTTCTAAGCACTTCCTTTCAAATTTTCACGTGACGTTACCTTACTACTATTATTTTCTAAGCCATTTCTCACTAATTTTCACATGACGTTACATTACTACTATTATTTTCTAAGCCATTTCTCACTAATTTTCACGTGACGTTATCTTACTACTATTATTTTCTAAGCTATTTCTCACTAATTTTCACACGAATCTTACTTTATTATCATTTTCTAAGCATTTTCACACGCTCTTTGCCTTGTCTTTTCCTAATTATCATTTTATACTTTTTCGTGAATTTTTCCTTTTCAACACACGACTTCCCCGCTATCTTGCCCTCCACCCTCCGCTTTCCTCTTATTTCAACACTATTTTAGCATTCCCACGCGTTAAGATTGGCACTGTATGATCTATGGCACATCTTCTTTGTTTGAATGGCACTGCGGCACTCTGAGGAAACGCAATTTACTTTAAAAATTGAAAAAAATACATCTGGCGCTGAAGCGGGGTGTCAGACACGACCCCCCGCCATTTTCACTCCCCCCTCATCTTTTCTCTTAGTTCAACCTTATTTTGGCCTTCCAGGAGGCTAGAAATGGCAATATATAACCACTGGCACCTATTCTTTCTTTCTGTGGCACTGCAGCACCCCAGTAACACGTAATTCACTTAAAAAAATGGAAAAATATAAGGCTGGACTTTCCCCGCGGTGGCATTTTCCCTCCCCTCCATTTATTTTCACCCAGTTTTCCACCTGATGTAAGCTTTTCCAAGGGCTGGGATTGGCACTGTATAATCTCTGGTACCTCTTCTTTCTTCCCTGGCACTGTGGGTCGCTGGCACTGCGTAGTTAGCCGGAAAATGATAAAAAGAATGAAATATTCCGTGTCACCCGAGAACAACTAAGGACGCCGCGTGGGAACTGACGCTGACTGACCCAATGGTTTTGTACGGGATCACTATTACCAATGTTATTATGATTATTTCTTACTATTATTGATGTTATTATTAAGATTCATGGAGGGAAAATATAGAAAAAGATGTTATTAGGCCTTTGGAAATAGATGATGTGAGAATATGTATTTCAGAAAGCTTTCGTGGACGTTGTGGGCGTTTCCAGGGGTAGTTTTTTGACCCTGGTGGTAGTTTAATCCTTCTTCTTTACTCTGAACCTGAGGAAACGCTAACTTAACCCCAATTAATAAGAATTCCGACCTTTGAAAATTTTATGTGAGAGCTAAATAGGGGGCTGAAGCGTCTAAGAACACATATTTGACAAGGCTGTAGTGGGCGTTGTGGGCGTTTTCAGGGGTAGTTTAATGAGCCTAGTTGTAGTTTAACCTTTCTTCTTCACCCTGAGCCTAAGAATCAGTCATGAGGACCCGTTAATCTACTCTTTGGCCTTTGGAAATAGATATTGTGCGAGGCGGAGGAGGCGACAAAGCCCTGCATGGAGGCGGGTGGGCGGGACATCTTGCAAGGGTGCGTCACCCATTCATATATTACTCAACCTATTTATTCTGTGGCTACGGGAAGACCAACCACTTGCTCTCTCGGGCACACAGCTTCCCTATGTCTAAGGAAACAACTCTATCACGCCCATAACGAATAAAACGCAGCAGAAATTCCACAGAAACGCCCACAAGGGAAATAGATGAAGCGGTCACCAGCCACCTCACAGCGTACTCCCTGACCTCCGGCTCAAGAACGCCTAATTGACAAGGCTTTCGTGGGCGTTGTGGGCGTTTCCAGGGGTAACTTAATGACCCTGGTGGTAGATTAACGTTTCTTCTTTACCCTGAGCCTAAGAAAACAGTCCACAGAATGCGATTAGACTCATTTTAGGCCTTTGGAAATAGTGGATAATGTTCGCCCCCGCGGCCGACCGTCCTTCTGTCACGTCTCGGCGCCCACATCTGCACATTTGACGAGGCTTTTGATGGTCGTTGTGGGCGTTTCCAAAGGTAGCTTAACAACCCTGGTGATAGATTAACCTTTCTTCTTTACTCTGAACTAGAGAAAACAGTCAAAAGAACCCGATTAAGCTCCTATTAAACCCACTAATCAGTGATTAGACCTTGAGAAATAGTCTTTCAAACCCACACAACTCCCACACAACCCCACGTAACCCCTCCCCAACCCACCCCAACCCCACATAGCCCTACTTGACCCCAACATGCCCCTCCAACAACCCCGAAAATCCCAACTAGCCCCTTCCTAACGCCCAACAACAACACATATCCCTTTCCAGTGCCTCACAATCCCACGTAACCCCTCCCCGACCAGCCACAAACACATATAACACTTCCCAAACCCCTCATAACCCCCACAACCATACAGAACCCCTCCCCAGCCTCCCAGTACCCCTTATAAGTGACAGAACCCTTAATACACCCTTCACATAGCCTCCCATACCCTTCATATCCCATCCCACACCCTTCATATCCCCTCCCACACCCTTCATATCCCCTCCCACACCCTTCATATCCCCTCCCGCACCCTTCATATCCCCTCCCACACCCTTCATATCCCCTCCCACACCCTTCATATCCCATCCCACACCCTTCATATCCCCTCCCACACCCTTCATATCCCCTCCCACACCCTTCATATCCCCTCCCGCTCCCTTCATATCCCCTCCCACACCCTTCATATCCCCTCCCGCACCCTTCATATCCCATCCCACACCCTTCATATCCCTCCACACCCTTCATATCCCCTCCCACACCCTTCATATCCCCTCCCACACCCTTCATATCCCCTCCCACACCCTTCATATCCCCTCCCACACCCTTCATATCCCTCCCACACCGTTTATATCCCCTCCCACACCCTTCATATCCCCTCCCACACCCTTCATATCCCCTCCCACACCCTTCATATCCCCTCCCACACCCTTCTTTTTCTTTGTTGTAGCTGTTTTGTTTTCTTTTTTTCTTTTTATTTCATGTCTGTGTCTGCTCAGCGAGGGAATTTTATCGGGGTCTGTAAATAGCTGTTATTTTATTATATTTTGTTTTTGTTTTATTTCATTTTTTATTTGGACCAATAGCTGTTTTTTCTTGCCCTTTATTTTATTTTATTGTCTTATTTGGGTCTATAGCCGCATTTTTTCCCTTCCCTTCCTTCCTTCCTTCTCTCTATTTCCTTCCTTCCTTCCTTCTCTCTATTTTATTCCTTCCTTCCTTCCTTCCTTCTCTTCATTTTATTCCTTCTTTCCTTCCTTCCTTCCCTTCATTTTATTCCTTCCTTCCTTCCTTCTCTCTATTTTATCCCTTCCTTCCTTCCTTCCTTCTCTTCATTTTATTCCTTCTTTCCTTCCTTCCTTCTCTTCATTTTATTCCTTCCTTCCTTCTCTTCATTTTATTCCTTCCTTCCTTCCTTCCTTCTCTTCAGTTTATTCCTTCCTTCCTTCCTTCTCTTCATTCTATTCCTTCCTTCCTTCCTTCTCTTCATTTCCTTCATTCCTTCCTTCCTTCCTTCTCTTCATTTTATTCCTTCCTTCCTTCCTTCTCTTCATTTTATTCCTTCCTTCCTTCTCTTCATTTTATTCCTTCCTTCCTTCTCTTCATTCTATTCCTTCCTTCCTTCCTTCTCTTCATTTTATTCCTTCCTTCCTTCCTTCTCTTCATTTTATTCCTTCCTTCCTTCCTTCTCTTCATTTTATTCCTTCCTTCCTTCCTTCTCTTCATTTTATTCCTTCCTTCCTTCCTTCTCTTCATTCTATTCCTTCCTTCCCTCCTTCTCTTCATTTTATTCCTTCCTTCCTTCCTTCTCTTCATTTTATTCCTTCCTTCCTTCCTTCTCTTCATTCTATTCCTTCCTTCCTTCCTTCTCTTCATTTTATTCCTTCCTTCCTTCCTTCCTTCTCTTCATTTTATTCCTTCCTTCCTTCCTTCCTTCTCTTCATTTTATTCCTTCCTTCCTTCCTTCCTTCTCTTCATTTTATTCCTTCCTTCCTTCCTTCCTTCTCTTCATTTTATTCCTTCTCTTCATTTTATTCCTTCCTTCCTTCCTTCTCTTCATTTTATTCCTTCCTTCCTTCCTTCTCTTCATTTCCTTCATTCCTTCCTTCCTTCCTTCTCTTCATTTTATTCCTTCTTTCCTTCTCTTCATTTTATTCCTTCCTTCTCTTTATTTTATTCCTTCCTTCCTTCCTTCTCTTCATTTTATTCCTTCCTTCCTTCCTTCCTTTTCTTCATTTTATTCCTTCCTTCCTTCCTTCTCTTAAATTAATTCCTTCCTTCCTTCTCTTCATTTTATTCCTCCATTCCTTCCTTCTCTTCATTTTATTCATTCCTTCCTTCCTTCTCTTCATTTTATTCCTTCCTTCCTTCCTTCTCTTCATTTCCTTCCTTCCTTCCTTCCTTCCTTATCTTAATTTTATTCCTTCCTTCCTTCTCTTGATTTTATTCCTTCCTTCCTTCCTTCTCTTCATTTTATTCCTTCCTTCCTTCCTTCCTTCTCTTCATTTTATTCCTTCCTTCCTTCCTTCTCTTCATTTTATTCCTTCCTTCCTTCCTTCTCTTCATTTTATTCCTTCCTTCCTTCCTTCTCTTCATTTTATTCCTTCCTTCCTTCCTTCTCTTCATTTTATTCCTTCCTTCTCTTTATTTTATTCCTTCCTTCCCTCCTTCTCTTCATTTTATTCCTTCCTTCCTTCCTTCTCTTCATTTCCTTCCTTCCTTCCTTCCTTCCTTCCTTCCTTCTCTTCATTTTATTCCTTCCTTCCTTCCTTCCTTCTCTTCATTTGATTCCTTACTTCCTTCCTTCCTTCTCTTCATTTTATTCCTTCTTTCCTTCCTTCCTTCTCTTCATTTTATTCCTTCCTTCCTTCCTTCTCTCTATTTTATTTCTTCCTTCCTTCCTTCTCTTCATTTTTTTCCTTCCTTCCTTCCTTCTCTTCATTTTATTCCTTCCTTCCTTCTCTTCATTTTATTCCTTCCTTCCTTCTCTTCATTTTATTCCTTCCTTCCTTCCTTCTCTTCATTTTATTCCTTCTTTCCTTCCTTCTCTTCATTTTATTCCTTCCTTCCTTCCTTCTCTTCATTTTATTCCTTCCTTCCTTCCTTCTCTTCATTTTATTCCTTCCTTCCTTCTCTTCATTTTATTCCTTCCTTCCTAACTTCTCTTCATTTTATTCCTTCCTTCCTTCCTTCTCTTCATTTTATTCCTTCCTTCCTTCTCTTCATTTTATTCTTTCCTTCCTAACTTCTCTTCATTTTATTCCTTCCTTCCTTCCTTCTCTTCATTTTATTCCTTCCTTCCTTCCTTCTCTTCATTTTATTCCTTCCTTCCTTCCTTCTCTTCATTTTATTCCTTCTCTTCATTTTATTCCTTCCTTCCTTCCTTCTCTTCATTTTATTCCTTCCTTCCTTCCTTCTCTTCATTTTATTCCTTCGTTCCTTCCTTCTCTTCATTTTATTCCTTCCTTCCTTCCTTCTCTTCATTTTATTCCTGCCTTCCTTCCTTCTCTTCATTTTATTCCTTCCTTCCTTCCTTCTCTTCATTTTATTCCTTCTCTTCATTTTATTCCTTCCTTCCTTCCTTCTCTTCATTTTATTCCTTCCTTCCTTCCTTCTCTTCATTTTATTCCTTCCTTCCTTCCTTCTCTTCATTTCCTTCATTCCTTCCTTTCTTCCTTCTCTTCATTTTATTCCTTCCTTCTCTTCATTTTATTCCTTCCTTCCTTCCTTCTCTTCATTTTATTCCTTCCTTCCTTCCTTCTCTCTATTTTATTCCTTCCTTCCTTCCTTCTCTTCATTTTATTCCTTCCTTCCTTCTCTTCATTTTATTTCTTCCTTCCTTCCTCCTCTTCATTTTATTCCTTCCTTCCTTCTCTTCATTTTATTTCTTCCTTCCTTCCTTCTCTTCATTTTATTCCTTCCTTCCTTCCTTCCTTCTCTTCATTTTATTCCTTCCTTCCTTCTCTTCATTTTATTCCTTCCTTCCTTCCTTCTCTTCATTTTATTCCTTCCTTCCTTCCTTCCTTCTCTTCATTTTATTCCTTCCTTCCTTCCTTCTCTCTATTTTATTCTTTCCTTCCTTCCTTCCTTCTCTTCATTTTATTCCTTCCTTCCTTCCTCCTCTTCATTTTATTCCTTCCTTCCTTCTCTTCATTTTATTCCTTCCTTCCTTCCTTCTCTTCATTTTATTCCTTCCTTCCTTCCTCCTCTTCAATTTATTCCTTCCTTCCTTCTCTTCATTTTATTCCTTCCTTCCTTCCTTCTCTTCATTTTATTCCTTCCTTCCTTCCTTCCTTCTCTTCATTTTATTCCTTCCTTCCTTCCTTCTCTTCATTTTATTCCTTCCTTCCTTCTTTTCATTTTATTCCTTCCTTCCTTCCTTCTCTTCATTTTATTCCTTCCTTCCTTCCTTCTCTTCATTTTCTTCATTCCTTCCTTCTCTTCATTTTATTCCTTCCTTCCTTCTTTTCATTTTATTCCTTCCTTCCTTCCTTCTCTTCATTTTCTTCCTTCCTTCCTTCTCTTCATTTTATTCCTTCCTTCCTTCCTTCTCTTCATTTTATTCCTTCCTTCCTTCTTTTCATTTTATTCCTTCCTTCCTTCCTTCTCTTCATTTTATTCCTTCCTTCCTTCTCTTCATTTTATTCCTTCCTTCCTTCCTTCTCTTCATTTTATTCCTTCCTTCCTTCTCTTCATTTTATTCCTTCCTTCCTTTCTTCTCTTCATTTTATTCCTTCCTTCCTTCCTTCTCTTCATTTTATTCCTTCCTTCCTTCCTTCTCTTCATTTTATTCCTTCCTTCCTTCTTTTCATTTTATTCCTTCCTTCCTTCCTTCTCTTCATTTTATTCCTTCCTTCTCTTCATTTTATTCCCTCCTTCCTTCTTTCTCTTCATTTTCTTCCTTCCTTCCTTCTCTTCATTTTATTCCTTCCTTCCTTCCTTCCTTCTCTTCATTTTATTCCTTCCTTCCTTCCTTCTCTTCATTTTATTCCTTCCTTCCTTCCTTCTCTCTATTTTATTCCTTCCTTCCTTCCTTCTCTTCATTTTATTCCTTCCTTCCTTCCTTCTCGTCATTTTATTCCTTCCTTCCTTCCTTCTCTTCATTTTATTCCTTCCTTCCTTCCTTCTCTTCATTTTATTCCTTCCTTCCTTCCTTCTCTTCATTTTATTCCTTCCTTCCTTCCTTCTCTTCATTTTATTCCTTCCTTCCTTCCTTCTCTTCATTTTATTCCTTCCTTCCTTCCTTCTCTTCATTTTATTCCTTGCTTCCTTCCTTCCTTCTCTTCATTTTATTCCTTCCTTCCTTCCTTCTCTTCATTTTCTTCCTTCCTTCCTTCCTTCTTTTCATTTTATTCCTTCCTTCCTTCTCTTCATTTTATTCCTTCCTTCTCTTCATTTTATTCCTTCCTTCTCTTCATTTTATTCCTTCCTTCCTTCCTTCCTTCTCTTCATTTTATTCCTTCCTTCCTTCCTTCTCTTCATTTTATTCCTTCCTTCTCTTCATTTTATTCCTTCCTTCCTTCCTTCTCTTCATTTTATTCCTTCCTTCCTTCCTTCTTTTCATTTTATTCCTTCCTTCCTTCCTTCTCTTCATTTTATTCCTTCCTTCTCTTCATTTTATTCCTTCCTTCCTTCCTTCTCTTCATTTTATTCCTTCCTTCCTTTCTTCTCTTCATTTTATTCCTTCCTTCCTTCCTTCTCTTCATTTTATTCCTTCCTTCCTTCCTTCTCTTAATTTTATTCCTTCTTTCCTTCCTTCTCTTCATTTTATTCCTTCCTTCCTTCCTTCTCTCTATTTTATTCCTTCCTTCCTTCCTTCTCTTCATTCTATTCCTTCTTTCCTTCCTTCCTTCTCTTTATTTTATTCCTTCCTTCCTTCTCTTTATTTTATTCCTTCCTTCCTTCCTTCTCTTCATTTTATTCCTTTTTTCCTTCCTTCCTTCTCTTCATTTTATTCCTTCTTTCCTTCCTTCCTTCTCTTCATTTTATTCCTTCCTTCCTTCCTTCCTTCTCTTCATTTTATTCCTTCCTTCCTTCCTTCTCTTCATTTTATTGCTTCCTTCCTTCCTTCCTTCTCTCTATTTTATTCCTTCCTTCCTTTCTTCCTTCTCTTCATTTTATTCTTTCCTTCCTTCCTTCTCTTCATTTTATTCCTTCCTTCCTTCCTTCTCTCTATTTTATTCCTTCCTTCCTTCCTTCCTTCTCTTCATTTTATTCCTTCCTTCCTTCCTTCTCTTCATTTGATTCCTTCCTTCCTTCCTTCTCTTCATTTTATTCTTTCCTTCCTTCCTAACTTCTCTTCATTTTATTCCTTCCTTCCTTCTCTTCATTTTATTCCTTCCTTCCTTCCTTCCTTCTCTTCATTTCATTCTTTCTTTCCTTCCTTCCTTCTCTTCATTTTATTCCTTCCTTCCTTCCTTCTCTCTATTTTATTTCTTCATTCCTTCCTTCTCTTCATTTTTTTCCTTCCTTCCTTCCTTCTCTTCATTTTATTCCTTCCTTCCTTCTCTTCATTTTATTCCTTCCTTCCTTCCTTCTCTTCATTTTATTCCTTCCTTCCTTCCTTCTCTTCATTTTATTCCTTCCTTCCTTCCTTCTCTTCATTTTATTCCATCCTTCCTTCTCTTCATTTTATTCCTTCCTTCCTTCCTTCTCTTCATTTTATTCCTTCCTTCCTTCCTTCTCTTCATTTTATTCCTTCCTTTCTTCTCTTCATTTTATTCCTTCTTTCCTTCCTTCTCTTCATTTTATTCCTTCCTTCCTTCTCTTCATTTTATTCCTTCCTTCCTTCCTTCTCTTTATTTTATTCCTTCCTTCCTTCCTTCTCTTCATTTTATTCCTTCCTTCTCTTCATTTTATTCCTTCCTTCCTTCCTTCTCTTCATTTTATTCCTTCCTTCCTTCCCTCCTTCTCTTCATTTTATTCCTTCCTTCCTTCTCTTCATTTTTTTCCTTCCTTCCTTCCTTCTCTTCATTTTATTCCTTCCTTCCTTCGTTCTCTTCATTTTATTCCTTCCTTCTTTCCTTCTCTTCATTTTATTCCTTCCTTCCTTCCTTCTCTTCATTTTATTCCTTCCTTCCTTCCTTCTCTTCATTTTATTCCTTCCTTCCTTCCTTCTCTTCATTTTATTCCTTCCTTCCTTCCTTCTCTTCATTTTATTCCTTCCTTCCTTTCTTCTCTTCATTTTATTCCTTCCTTCCTTCTCTTTATTTTTTTCCATCCTTCCTTCCTTCTCTTCATTTTATTCCTTCCTTCCTTCCTTCTCTTCATTTTATTCCTTCCTTCCTTTCTTCTCTTCATTTTATTCCTTCCTTCCTTCCTTCTCTTCATTTTATTCCTTCCTTTCTTCTCTTCATTTTATTCCTTCCTTCCTTCCTTCTCTTCATTTTATTCCTTCCTTCCTTCCTTCTCTTCATTTCCTTCCTTTCTTCCTTCCTTCCTTCTCTTCATTTTATTCCTTCCTTCCTTCCTTCTCTTCATTGTATTCCTTCCTTCCTTCCTTCTCTTCATTTCCTTCCTTTCTTCCTTCCTTCCTTCTCTTCATTTTATTCCTTCCTTCTCTTCATTTTATTCCTTCCTTCTCTTCAATTTATTCCTTCCTTCCTTCCTTCCATCCTTCACTCCTTTATTCTTTGCTTCCTTCCTTACCTTCTTTTCTTCCTTTTCTTCCATCCTTCCTCCCCCTTCATTCCTTCCCTTCCTTTCTTTTCCTTCCTTCCCTCCTTCCTCCCATCCTTCCTTTCCCCTTTTATCCCTTCCCTCCTTCGTTTCTTCCCTTCCTTTATTTTCCTTCCTTCGCTCCTTCCTTTCCTCCCTTCCCTCCGACTCTCCTTCCTTCCCTCCTTCCTTTGCCCATTTATCCCTTCGTTCCTTCCCTTCCTTCCCTCCTTCTCTCCCTTCTTCCCTTCCTCACTTTCACCATCGCCTAAATCACTGAAGGAAAGAACACCAAATTGTCACACACACATGTATATATTTTTTTTCAAGCACCTTTATTGAGGCGCTGAGGGTCTTAACACACACATAATAAGACCACTGATTCACAATGTTTTAAGAAATCATATCAAAAACTTAATCAGTGCCAGTATATTTACACACTAAAGGAGGGTCGTGTATGTGTGTGTGTGTGTGTGTGTGTGTGTGTGTGTGTGTGTGTGTGTGTGTGTGTGTGTGTTTGCATAGATAAATAATTGTGGTTTTAGTAAGGGGGACGCAGTGACTGAGTTATGTCATGTGCTATTTATTATTATTATTTTCTTATTACTCCTATTGTTAGTTATGAGATGTTAAGATGTGGCAAATCATGACAAGGAGTACCAGAGCTGGGCGCGTTACTGGATTTGGGGTAGTCCGCCACCGCTCCTCCGCACCTCGGACGCAGGAAGTCCGCACCTGTACTTCCGCGCCTAAATTTTTTTCGCTTGGTCCGCTACCGGACCTCCGCACCTCCGCTACTGTATCCAAAACTATTAAAGCGCGCCTGAAAAAAGAGAGAGAGAGAGAGAGAGAGAGAGAGAGAGAGAGATAGATATATAGAGAGAGAGAGAGAGAGAGAGAGAGAGAGAGCTATATGTAGTTTGACAAAGGAAAGAAAAAGTTAAGGGACGAGTGTGCAGGGAGGCAAACCGTCACAGCAAAGAGTGGCCGGAGAGACGGTGTAGGGAAGAGTGTGTGCGTGTGTGTGTGTGTGTGCGCGCGCTCGAAGTACTTCGTGACCCTGACCACACCCGGGGCACAATAAAACATGAAAAATACACTAATAATAAAATTAAAAAAAAAAAAATTAAGAACTATCACATCGAAACTCAAATTGGCGCAGGTACAATAGTTTTGTTTTCGTGTGTGTATGTGTGTGAGGTCGAGGCACTTCTTCATGACCTTGACCACACCCAGAGCACAAAAAAAAACTGTCATACCAGCACAAGTTACAATTTCCCACGGCTCTTCTGGTGACAACACGGCGCCTGCGATGAGGGCGGCCACACCCTCCTGTGCCGTGGTTGCGGTGCAGGAAAGCCACTCAGCCGAGGACGAAGGGCGTCTGCTCCCTCTTGGGACCACAGTTGATGCCTGGCTGAAGAGTGGCTCATTCTGCAGCACCAAGTTGACCCTGAGGAGAGAAGGAGAGTCACGGCACTTCAGACTGGGAAGCGCTGTGGAGGGGGAGGTGGAGGGAAGGAAGGAGAACAGCTGGGAGGCGGAAGATTACCTGGAGACATGAGAAGGTGGAGAAGCACCAGGTAGGAGAAAAGCTGTGGAGGGGGAGGTGGAAGGGAGGAGGCCAAAGAAGACCTGGAGACATGAGGAGGAGGAGGAGCACCAGGTAGGAGAAGAGCTATGGAGGGGGAGGTGGAAGGAAGGAAGGAGACCAGCTGGGAGACAGAAGATAACCTGGAGACATGAGGAGGAGGAGGATTAGCACCAGGTAGGGGAAGAGCTGTGGAGGGGGAGGTGGAAGGAAGGAAGGAGACCAGCTGGAAGACGGAAGATAACCTATAGACATGAGGAGGAGGAGGAACACCAGGGAAGAGAAGAGCTGTAGAGGGGGAGGTGGAAGGAAGGAAGGAGACCAGCTGGGAGACAGAAGATAACCTGGAGACATGAGGAGGAGGAGGAGCACCAGGTAGGAGAAGAGCTGTGGAGGGGGAGGTGGAAGGAAGGAAGGAGACCAGCTGGGAGACGGAAGATAACCTGGAGACATGAGGAGGAGGAGGAGCACCAGGTAGGAGAAGAGCTGTAGAGGGGGAGGTGGAAGGAAGGAAGGAGACCAGCTGGGAGACAGAAGATAATCTGGAGACATGAGGAGGAGGAAGACGAGCACCAGGAAGGAGAAGAGCTGTAGAGGGGGAGGTGGAAGGAAGGAAGGAGACCAGCTGGGAGACAAAAGATAACCTGGAGACGCTGTGTGTGTGTGTGTGTGTGTGTGTGTGTGTGTGTGTGTGTGTGTGTGTAGGAAGACATGAGGAGGAGGAGATACTCACAGCCCGGCCAACACCATGAGGGAAAGTAAGGACGCTAAACAACAAGAAGTGTCCAGGTCTCCTTCTGTTCCTCGTTTGAAAGGGCCTCCAGGATACACACGTCTGGCCCTTCCTTCCCTTCCTTCCCTCCTTCCTCCCATCCTTCCTTTCCCCTTTTATCCCTTCCCTCCTTCTTAATAACAGTTTGGAGTCCTTGCACCCAAACCTTCCAGCTGAACAAAAGAAGGAAAGGGCGGCATAAAAAAAAAAAACCATTCTGGACCACAGGACAGGAGTCAGCCTGGCCCTGTTGTAGAGCCAGTGCCACCGTCCAACACAGGGTCTTCGTAGCAGCCTGAACCTAACTGTACAATCTTATGTAATCTCTAATGGCCAGGCTCTTAATGTAACACCAGACACACAAAATGTTTTCTTAATTTATACATGAACTCAAAACACAGTCCAAGGAATATTTTAAGCCTTTGGCATGGGTCTGAGAGCCTCTTAGCCCCCCCATGTGGAGCTGTGAAACTGGCCCTTAGTGATTTTTCCCTTCCTTTCATTTTTTTATTTTTTCATTTTTCGTTTCCATTTTTCAAAATCAGAGCCAACGCCACCGTCCAGCACAGGGTCTTCGTAGCCACCTGAACCCAACTGTACAGCTCTCTACAATCTCAAATGGTTAGGCTTTCAGTGACACGAGATATTTCCTGAGTGGTTTCCTCAATTTATGCTAACCTCTATTTGAAGACAAATCACCATGCAAGGAATATATTATGTCTCTGGCACGGGGTTAAGAGCCTCTTAACCCCCATTTGGAGTTGTGCAACTGGCCCTTGGTGATTTTTTTTCTTTTTCTCCGTTTCCAGGATGTGTCCCGGCCAGCTGTTCACCCTCCCTTTGGACCGGAGGAGAACTGGGTGCCTGGGGAAGGAACATTGTGGTAACCCGGATGTCGCACCTGCCCTGTGCCCTGGGTAATGGGTTCAGGCTCGAGGCCCATGTGACGGAGATGAGCACCGAGGCCGAGTGCAGCTATGGCGGGCAACCCAAACTTTGTCTTTTGTTCAGAATTGTGTGAAGGTACAGCCAATGCTCTGGTGTCAGTAATGAGATTGATGGTGAAGTTACGTGAAGTTTCCTGAGACAAAGAGTGAAGTTACATGAAGTTTCCCAAGCCAAAGAGTGAAGTTACATATGAAATTTCCCAAGAAATTTCCCGAGAAGAACAGGAAAGTTACATGAAGTTTCCCGAGTGACAAAAAAAGATATAAAAGTGGTACCAAAAGGGATGGTACAAGAAACTGAGTGACTGAAATGAATACAGGGAACTGAGTGTGACTGACTAAAAGGGGGATAAGGAAAGAACGTGGGTGACTGATATGGACATAAAGAACTGAGTGTGACTGACTAAAAGGGGTGCAGGAAAGTGAGTGACTGAAATAGATACAAAGAACTGAGTGTGACTGACTGAAAGGGATACAGCCTACATGAAAATGAGTGACTGAAATAGATACAAGAGAGTGCTAACCAACCCCCCAGCACCCTCAGGACAGAACACACACAACACAACACTGGCGCCACTCACCTCATCCTGGCCGGCGGCAGTTCACTCTCCATCAGCTCCAGCAGGCCCATCCCCCCGCTGGCAGAACAGTAGCGCTGAAACAGTGTTGGCTCAGACACATCACCACCACCACCACCACCAGGGCACCACTACCAAGGCACCAGAGCACCACCACCACCACCACTACCACCACAACCACCACTACAAGGGCACCACCACCACCACCACTACCACCACCACCACCACCACCACCACCACTACGAGGGCACCACCACTACCACCACATCACCACCAGGGCACCACTACCAAGGCACCAGGGCACCACCACCACCACTACCACCACCATCACCACCACCACCACTACGAGGGCCACCACCACCAGGGCACCACCACCAAGGTATGTGTTGCTTCCCTTCCCCTTACAGCCTGGGGTGAGGTATTCCCAGCCACCCAGCCGTCACCCCATCTAACAGCCTGGGGTGAGGTGTTCCCAGCCACCCAGCCGTCACCCCATCTAACAGCCTGGGGTGAGGTGTTCTCAGCCATTGTTAGCCGTCACCCCATCTAACAGCCTGGGGGGATGTGTTCCCACCCATTGTTAGCCGTCACCCCATCTAACAGCCTGGGGTGATGTGTTCCCAGCCATTGTTAGCCGTCACCCATCTAACAGCCTGGGGTGATGTGTTCCCAGCCATTGTTAGCCGTCACCCCATCTTACAGCCTGGGGTGATGTGTTTCCAGCCATTGTTAGCCGTCACCCCATCTAACAGCCTGGGGTGATATGTCCCCAGCCACCCAGCCGTCACCCCATCTTACAGCCTGGGGTGATGTGTTCCCAGCCACCCAGCCGTCACCCCGTCTTACAGCCTGAGGTGATGTGTTCCCAGCCACCCAGCCGTCACCCCATCTAACAGCCTGGGGTGATGTGTTCCCAGCCATTGTTAGCCGTCACCCCATCTTACAGCCTGGGGTGATGTGTTCCCACTGTTAGCCGTCACCCCATCTTACAGCCTGGGGTGATGTATTTCCAGCCATTGTTAGCCGTCACCCCATCTAACAGCCTGGGGTGATGTGTCCCCAGCCACCCAGCCGTCGCCCCATCTTACAGCCTGGGGTGATGTGTTCCCAGCCACCCAGCCGTCACCCCATCTTACAGCCTGGGGTGATGTGTTCCCAACCACCCAGCCGTCACCCCATCTTACAGCCTGGGGTGATGTGCTCCCAGCAACCCAGCCGTCACCCCATCTTACAGCCTGGGGTGAGGTGTTCCAAGCCACCCAGCCGTCACCCCATCTAACAGCCAGGGGTGAGGTGTTCCCAGCCACCCAACCGTCACCCCATCTAACAGTCTGGGGTGATGTGTTCCCAGCCATTGTTGGCCGTCACCCCATCTAACAGCCTGGGGTGATGTGTTCCCAGCCATTGTTAGCCGTCACCCCATCTAACAGCCAGGGGTGATGTGTTCCCAGCCATTGTTAGCCGTCACCCCATCATACAGCCTGGGGTGATGTGTTCCCAGCCCTTGTTAGCCGTCACCCCATCTTACATCCTGGGGTGATGTGTTCCCAGCCATTGTTAGTTGTCACCCCATCTTACAGCCTGGGGTGAGGTGTTCCCAGCCATTGTTAACCGTCACCCCATCTATCAGCCTGGGGTGATGTGTTCCCAGCCACCCAGCCGTCACCCCATCTAACAGCCTGGGGTGAGGTGTTCCCAGCCATTGTTAGCCGTCACCCCATCTATCAGCCTGGGGTTAGGTGTTCCCAGCCACCCAGCCGTCACCCCATCTAACAGCCTGGGGTGAGGTGTTCCCAGCCATTGTTAGCCGTTATCCCATCTATCAGCCTGGGGTGATGTGTTCCCAGCCACCCAGCCGTCACCCTATCTTACAGCCTGGGGTGATGTGTTCCCAGCCACCCAGCCGTCACTCCATCTTACAGCCTGGGGTGATGTGTTCCCAGCCACC
The DNA here is from genome assembly GCF_024679095.1 of Eriocheir sinensis. Classification (NCBI taxonomy): domain Eukaryota; kingdom Metazoa; phylum Arthropoda; class Malacostraca; order Decapoda; family Varunidae; genus Eriocheir; species Eriocheir sinensis. Next base: position 141,518 of record NW_026111563.1, on the reverse strand, counting down.
CAGCCGTCACCCCATTTTACAGCCTGGGGTGAGGTGTTCCCAGCCATTGTTAGCCGTCACCCCATCTAACAACCTGGGGTGATGTGTTCCCAGCCACCCAGCCGTCACCCCATCTAACAGCCTGGGGTGATGTGTTCCCAGCCACCCAGCCGTCACCCGCCTTCCGCGCCTCCCTTCACTCGGTGCCCAGGCCTCAACAGTCACTCTTTAGCACCTTACTTTGAAAACTTGGTGATGAATTTGTGTGGCTCTTGCCTGTGCCACATAACCGGCGGGCCGACCACCAGGCCCACCAAGAAAGCCTTCTGGCGCTGCAGGCGGAGCGTAAAGAATTAAAAAAAAATGCAATCGTAAAAAAACAGTAAAAGTTGACCTCTGAGGCTGTTGAGGAATGAATTCACTCCCAGAAACATGCCAATAGTTGTAGCAGTAGTATAGGAGAAGTAACAGTAGAAGCAGTAGTAGTAATAGCAGTAGTAGTAGTAGTAGTAGTATATAGTAGAATCATTACCATTATTATCAGTAACAGTAGTAGTAGTAGTAGTAGTATTTGTGGAAAGAGAAACATTACCATTGTTATCCGTAGCAGGAGTAATAGTAGAAGTAGTAGTGGTATTAGCAGCAGCAGCAGCATAGGAAGAAGGGGGAGAGGTAACCCTTGAAGGAGTAATATCACTTAAAAGTTGACCTCAAAACTTCGCCTTGAAAAACTATTGAACATTTACGCAGACTTTTCAACGACAACCTGCAGCACTTTCTGAAGGGTGCCACAGCAGAGGAAAGGGAAAACAAACAGCAGAAAGGCCTGCTGTGAAGGGATGCGGAGGGGGGGGGGGGGAGGAGACCAGCTGGGAGACCAAAGAAGACCTGGAGACAGTGTGTGGAGGAAGGCACGAGGAGGAGGAGCACCAGGGAGGAGAAGAGCTGTGAAAGGGAGGAGACCAGCTGGGAGGCCAAAGAGGGCATGGAGACTGTGTGTGTGTGTGTGTGTGTGTGTGTGTGTGTGTGTGTGTGTGTGTGTGTGTGTGTGTGTGTGTGTGTATGTGTGTGTGTGTAAGACATGAGGAGGAGGAGCACCAGGAAGGAGAGAGTCTGCCACCGCCAAGAGTGGGAGAGACTCACAGCCCGGCCAACACCATGATGAAAGATAATGACGCTAAACAACAACAACAACAACAAGAAAGAGGGGCCTGCCAGGAGCGTGGTGTGAGGTGTACCTGTGACCAGTGGAGGAAGTAGAGCGTCTCCTCCTCAGACTCGATGGAGGGCAGACTCTGAGGGCCGGGCGCCACACGTTTGGTGCGGCGGGGCAGGTCCTGTAGGCTGCGGCGGCGGCGGCGGAACGACCAGGACACGTCTGCGGTCAGGGGTGAAGGTTAGGACGGAGGGAACATGACACAGGCAATCTTCCCTCTATGTAAGGGTTTGGTTCCTCAAGCTCTCACACTCACTCAGTCAGTCACTGTGGGCACTTGCCGGGGGGCGCGTTGCCTCGCCCACCCTACGACGCCAAGCCCGGGGGTCGCTCCGGGGGAGTCTCCGTAGAGGCCCCCTTCCCATCCTGAGTACCTCCCGGCAGGATCTATCAAATTGCACAAGCCACGAACTCTGTGGGCGTCCCCTTAGTCTACTCCACTCACGATTGTCTCTTACAGAGACAACCAGATGAGCAAGGTCGGCTTCTAAGTAATGTGCCACTGCCCGTATAGCCGGAGTTGGCGTGGACGGACTCTGCAGATAATATATATCGAATCAGTCTCATTGAGTAGTTGCCTGTTTGACACAGTCATTCCAGCGATATCCCATGATTATGCGTTGACATGCATTACCAAAGGTATCAATCCGCCTCTACAAGTCCCCATTGAGTGTCCATGTCTCACAGCCATAAAGTAAGACAGGGAGCACAAGAGACTTGAAGATCCGGATCTTTGTCCTTCTGCACATATATCGACAACGCCATATACTCGTGCTGAGCGAGTTCATAACACCGTGGGACAGTCCAGTCCGCCGTACGACTTCCTGGCCAGAATCACCGTTGTTATGAACTACGCTACCAAGCTGTGTGTTTCCGAAACCTCATTGCCCTTGCCTCACGCATGGACAGACTGAACTGTGTCATCCAGGGAGCCTCCAAAGCTCTCACAGTTGATGAGCTTACACGTTACAAGACTCTTTATCTAGGTATTCCAGCCGTGTGTCCGTCCTATCTTCCTCCTCCTCTTCCTCATCATCTTACTTTGAAAAGGTCATTATACTATTTCACTGTTAAATTGCTCCTTCTGTGTCGCTTCTACCACCACCAACAACAACAACAACAAGTCACCACCAACAACAGTCACCACCACCACCAATCACAACAACACCAGTCACCACCACCACCATCTACTTACGAGTCGCCGTGCTGGGTGTCGCCATCGGTAGGTCTGGCTCTGTCATGGGAGGAGGAAGAGAAGCGTTAGTAGTAGTCTCAGTAGCCTGTTAGTAGCTTGTTAGTAGCCTGTTAGTAGTGTGTTAGTAGCTTGTTAGTAGCCTGTTCGTAGTGTGTTAGTAGTAGTCTATTAGTAGCTTGTTAGTAGTAGTGTGCTAGTATCCTGTTAGCAGTGTGTTAGCAGTAGTCTGTTCGTAGTTTGTTAGTAGTGGTCTGTTAGTAGTTTATTAATAGTAGTCTTGGTAGCTCGTTAGTAGCATATTAGTTGTAGTTTGTTAGTAGTAGTCTGTGAGGAGCTTGTTAGTAGCAGTCTGTTAGTAGCCTGTTATTGGCTTGTTAGTAGTAGTAGGTTAGTAGTCTGTTAATAGCCTATTAGTAGCGTGTTAATAGTAGTCTGTTAGTAACTTGTTAGTAGTAGTCTGTTAGTAGCTTGTTAGTAGTACTCTGCTAGTAGCTTGTTAGTAGTAGTCTGTTAGTAACTTTTTAGTAGTAGTCTGTTCGTAGCTTGTTAGTAGTAATTTGCTAGTAGCTTGTTAGTAGTAGTCTGCTAGTAGCTTGTTAGTAGTAGTCTGCTAGTAGCTTGATAGTAGTCTGTTAGTAACTTGTTAGTAGTTACAGAGGGGAGCATCAAGATGCCTCTCCATTCAAAACTGACCCCTCTTGACTTTTTCTGACTTCTTGACCTCTTTTTTGGCCTCTCGACATCTCTTTTGGAAACTCTTCTAGCCACTCTTTTGAGCTCTCTTTTGGCCTCTTCTGACCTCTCTTTTGAATTCTCTTTGCCACTCTACTTGCTATTATAAGGGCAGAGATTAGCCGGCTTTTTGTTACTTATTTTAGCCATTGAGCTGATTCCCTTACTGTAAACAAAAAAGCTTATGGACCTCCCTCTGTCTGTCTGTCACCTAATTTTGTACAGCCGGACATACTACTAATAGTGCAACCTCCGGGTTGCTCCACCGCCAGATGTCAGTTTAATCTTAAACAATTTAGCCAACTTCGTACGCATCCACCACCCGACCACTCCACCAATAGCTGTGCCGAGCTGGTCATGGCCTGACCTGAGTGGATGGCTGACAATGCTCCACCCTCTCTCTCTCTCTCTCTCTCTCTCTCTCTCTCTCTCTCTCTCTCTCTCTCTCTCTCTTGGTAGAGGTGAGGCAATGAGGAACGCAATGATCGCTGCTCAGTTTAGCATTAGTCCAACATGCACTAAGATTACTCAACAGGAGCTTCTCAGTGCTATTAAAAAAGGAAACTCCACAGCTCCAGGCCCACATGGAATAACTTATGATATCCTAAATTGTCTTGTCTCACTAAGAAATAGCCCTTTACTTGATCTATTCAATATGAGTCTTGAAAGTGGTGTTTTGCCTAAAAAATGGAAGGAAGCTGTCATTGTTCCCATACCTAAAAGTAATGGGGAATTCAGGCCGATCTCATTGACTTCATGCATGTCTAAGATGATGGAGAGAATTATAATTAACAGACTATTCTATGCCTTGGGTGATAATCTATCTAACAATCTGTATGGATTTGTAAAAGGAAAAGGCACAACAGAATGCATTATAAAACGTTTGTCCTACGAACACGGGAACTGCAGAGTGTTTATAGACCTCCAAGGGGCCTTCGATAGAGCCCACGGTCAAATAATCTCCTATGAGCTTGCCAGTCTGGGCGTGTCAGGGAGATTGCTTAGGTGGATATCTGACTATCAGACGGGCAGAAAAGCAAGTGTCTGGTGCCAAGGATGTTTCTCTGAACAAAAAAGCTTTCGTCTAGGCACTCCACAAGGAGGAGTACTTAGCCCTACTCTCTTCAACGTAATAATCAACAAAATAGCTTCAGACAAGTTCCCTAGGGATGTTCAACCCATTGTATACGCTGACGACATCTTACTTCAAAGTAAAACAGTCCTCAATATGCAGGTAGCACTGGAGCAGCTCTCCACGTCATGTAAATCATTGGGCCTAGTAATAAATGAAAATAAAACAAAATTTCAACGCAGTCATAAAAAAATAACTACATTAAATTTAAACGGGAAGAAAATAGAACAAGTTAACATATATAAGTATTTGGGTACTTATGTCGGGTACTCTGGCAAGGGGAAGGAGGCCGAGACGTGACACGTCATGGCAATGTGCAGGGCTCGCCTCCAGCCCCTCAAGTGCCTGGCGTGGTATGGGCGAGGAATTGCAATACCCATACTGCGCATGATATACATCAGCACAGTTAGATCCGTAATCGATTATGCTGCTCCAGTGTTGTCTGTTGTGGGTAAAGGTAAAATAAGAAAACTAGAGGTATTTCAGAATGAAGGCATGATAATCATATTAGGATGCCAAAGAAACACCATGGTCGAGACAATGAAAATGGAATTAAACTTGCAGAGTGTAGATGACAGGGTCCAAGAAATCAATACAAAAAATGTAATAAAACTAATCCGAGCGGGGGATGGTAAATAAATAAGAAAATATATCATAAGCGGAAAGCGATCTAATATAGGTTATGTAAGAAATATTGTAAAGTATGTGAACTTGTATCAGCTGCAGGCCCAGTGCACATAGTTAAGTGGTGACTGTGTTGATATTCCACTTTGGCAAGGAAGTGGAGGTGATGTATGCATCAAAACAAAAGTCATGAAAAAGTCCAAGTACTCCCTTGAACAACTTAACTTCATTTTTAACAATTTTATAGAGAGCCTTCCCAAGCTTAACACTGTGCACGTGTTCTGCGACGGGTCTGTGAGCGAGGCAGGCAGGGCGGGGTGCGGTGCTCTGGTGCGCGATTACATGCCTGACTCGGGCTACAGCGAGTCGGAGTATGGGTCGCGGCTCAGTGACAGCATCTCGTCCACTCGAGCCGAGCTCCAGGGTATAAAACTCTCTCCATCAAAAAAGACGTACATATGTTTGTTGACAGCAGATCGGCTCTAGAGTCCCTATACAGCAATAAGCCCGAGTATCACATTCTTGTAACAGCGTGTAAACGTTTAATACAGAGTGTCAAGACAGCAGGGTCAAGCTGTACTGGCTGCCATCCCATGTGGGCATTAAATGCAACGACACGGCTGACAAAATAGCAAAATCGGCCTGCGATAAAGAGCATATTGACATTGTGTCCCCTATATCAATACGGCAAATAAGGTCAATAATAAAGTCAAGGGAGGATAAGGTCGGATCGCTCAGAAGGGCGGAGATGTATGACTCCAGCCCAACTCCAGCACTACATGCACATGAGTCAACACACAGACATCACATACGGCAGAGGTGGTGATAGTAACACCGTTATACTAAGGCTAGGCTATAAGTATTACTGGGAGCTTGAGCTCCCAGTAAATGATGAATTTAAAAAATGTGGCATATGTGGACAGGACGACTCTCACACACTGTACTGAATTGCCCCTCCCTCTCTAAATATAGAAACAACTTTATACACGATGGCAAGGAACAAATAGTGTGGATGATAAATAATAATAAGGTTAGGGAAATTCTCTGTAAATACAAATCTTTCGCTCCCCGAGTCTAAAATTGTAAGTATGTGTGTGTGTGTGTGTGTGTGTGTGTGTGTGTGTGTGTGTGTGTGTGTGTGTGTGTGTGTGTGTGTTTAAGAATGTACACTCATTTGTATTATGTAGGGGCTGTACCACTATCATAGAGGAAATCATATGTAATGAGTTTGTGTATGCCAGTGTTCTTGTGTGTTGCTGGTCCTAGTTGGCTGTTTGTGAGATCATAGTAAGTGTACGTGTGTGTGTGTGTGTGTGTGTGTGTGTGTGTGTGTGTGTGTGTGTGTGTGTGTGTGTGTGTGTGTGTGTGTGTGTGTGAATAATGAATTGTTTATGCACTGCCTAATGCCAACAATATGTATGTTCTATTTTCTATGCACTTAAGAGTACGCCACAGTAGGGAAATGTAATTTAGGGGTGCAAGCAGAAATCTGCCTCATCCATTTGACTGTAATTTGTCAATAAACCATATCAAATCAAATCAAATCAAATCAAATCAAATCAAATCTCTCTCTCTCTCTCTCTCTCTCTCTCTCTCTCTCTCTCTCTCTCTCTCTCTCTCTCTCTCTCACACACACACACACACACACACACACACACACACACACACACACTTGGAAACAATTCGCAGAAACTCTTTGCTTCCAAATAAAGTTTCCTGGTGTGGCTGGGCCTTGAGAGAGCAGTCACTTATGGGCGGAGATGCGAAAGCCATTAAGTAAGGAGTGACAAGCGAAATAAGAGGCCTAGGCGGGTCAGGAACTCGCCCAGTGACAACCTGACAGTCTTCCCGCCACGAGAACTTTGTAGAGATATAGAAAACTAATATCTTAAGTGATGTTTATTTGCCTGGAGATTATTACTAAAAGAATAAAAAGAAAATATTAAATAAAACTTCTATAGAATAAATCTTACGGGAGGCAGAGGAGGAGAATAGGAGAAAGGCGTGCGCGCGCAGGTGTGTGTGTGTGTGTGTGTATTTACCTATTTGTATTTAGCTATTTGTAGTCTAGGTGGCCTGAGCTAATCTCTAATAGTCCTGTCTCCATATCTACATTGATCCAGCCTTTCCTTCATTTGGTGGACACTGCTCGCCTCCACCACCTGTGTGTGTGCGTGTGTGTGCGTGTGCGTGTGCGTGTGTGTGTGTGTGTGTGTGTGTGTGTGTGTGTGTGTGTGTGTGTGTGAGAGAGAGAGAGAGAGAGAGAGAGAGAGAGAGAGAGAGAGAGAGAGAGAGAGAGAGAGAGAGAGAGTGGAGCATTGTCAGCCATCTACTCAGGTCAAGTCATGACACAGCTTCTGGTGGAGTGGTCGGGTGGCGGGCGTGTACGAAGTTGGCTAATTTCTTGCGACTGAACTGACATCTGGCGGTGGGGCCAACCCTGTAGGTTACACTGTTGATATGTTCGGCTGTACCGACCATGTACTGTAGACCCTCTATTACTATTACTGCAGCTGCTACTATCACTACTACTACTACCCATACTACTACTACTACTACCCCTACTACTACTACTACTACTACTACTACTACTGACCGTTCCTCATGGTGTAGGCCTCCCATGCTAATCTGGCTGCCCCCGAGTCCGCCAGCAGCTCGTCCAGGGCCAGGGCGCCCATCTGTGGAGGGGAGGAAACGATCTTGAGGGGAAGCAAGTGTACGGTGAAGAGATACGAACATTCTAGTCCATTAAGGCAGCCAGCAGCCTCCCGCCTTCCTCTCTCCTTTCCTCCTCAGGGCAGCAAGATTGACAAACAGAGAGAAGAGAAGAAGAGAGGAGGAAGAGAAGAGGAGAAGAAAGAGAAGAGGAAAGCAATTGTACCATGACCTTTCCAGCACCCTCCCTCTCTCCTTCCTTCCTCCCTCCCTCCCTCCCTTCCTCTTCAGATCAACAAGACAGACACACTCACCTTAACGGTTGCCTTGACGCCACCCGAACCCGCGATGTCGAAGCTGGTGTTCGCCATGTACTGCTCCCGAAGGCCATTCTGCTGGCCCGTGTAGAAGGTTTGGTCGTCCAGCACATCCAAGATCCCGCCAGCCTGGAAGTACAGCCCTGGAAGGAAGAATGTAGGTGCAGTGGTCCATATTTTTAAACATTTCGGCACGGCGCCCAAGTTTACAAACTTAACAAGGCTTCCATAAGAGTTTGGGTCATTTCCTTGGGTAGTTGTATGACCCTGGTGGTGGTCTGACCCTTCCTCTGTACCATGAACCAAGAAAAGCTCACTGGAATCTGGTTGTTCTCTCTTTTGGCCTTTGGAAATGGTTGACGTGAGAGGCGGATGTGTCTGATATTACTGACTGTCCAAATCCCTTATGCATCTTCATTCTTTCATCCCTTCCCTGCTGCACACGACTCTCTACTCTAGCTCATCCCTGTACTGTCCAAATCCCTCTGAACTGCACACACTGTAGGAATGGAGATCAGCAGACCAGTGGAGGAATACACGAAGAATAGACCACTGGGAGAATAAAGAATAGACCACTGAAAAATAGAACAACAGACCGCTGAAGGGGTACAGACCGACAGACCAATGGAGGAATAGAGAAAGAATAGAAGAAAAGACTCAAGCAGTTGTTTATGAAGGAAGGAAGAAGAGGAGGAGGAAGGGAGAAGAGAGGGAAGGAGGAGAGGGGAAAAGGAGGGAAGGAAGGAAGGAAGAGCAGAGGAGAGTCAAGTGAAGGAAGAAAGAGGAGAGGGAAGTCAGAGAAGGGAGGAAAGAAGGACAAGAGGACAAATTTGATTTTTTTTTTTTACAGTGAAGGAAGCAGCTCAAGGGCAAACAATACGCGTCAATCCCTGATCCTATAATAGAGTGTATAGAAGAGTGGCCAAAAGAGAGGTCAATATCAGGTGGAGAGCTGTGTTGATTCTCTCCTTTTGAAGATGTCGTCGTAGGCAGGGGCTGAAAGAATGAAAAAAACTCTTGCATGAGGGCTTTGGACAGAACAGGGATGAGCTTGAGTAGAGAGTCGTGTGCAGGAGGGAAGGGGATGAATGAATGAAGATGCTGGCTAACTCTTGCATGAGGGCTTTGGACAGAACAAGGGTGAGCTAGAGTAAAGAGTCGTGTGCAGCATGGAAGGGGATGAATGAATGAAGATGGTGGCTAACTCTTGCATAAAGGATTTGGACAGTACAGGGATGGGCTACAGTAGAATCGTGTGCAGTGGGGCAGCGGGAGGGGGAGGCAGGCAGTTAATATGGCCCTGATTCTCACCTGAAGTGTCGTATCCGTGCATAACCAAGTGGCTGATCATGTGGCCAATGCCGGCGTAGCTCAGGTAGGCGGGGATGGCGTCAAAGGTGCGGGAGTCGTCCTGGGCAGCGAAGGGCACCACTGGAGGGAGGCAGAGCAGAGGAGAGTCAATCAGGGAGGAAAGGAAAGGGAGGAGAAGGGAAGAAGAACAGAGAGAAGTGAGAAGAAGGAAGAAAAAGGAAGAAGAGGAGAGGTAAGGAAGGAAGAAAGAACAGAGAGAAGACAAGGAAGGAGGAAAGAAGAAGAGAGAAATCAGGAAAAGAAGGAAGGAGGAGAGAGAAGTCAGTGGGAAGGAGGGAGGAAAAAAGAGCTTGAGTAGAGCCAAATGAAGGAAGAAAGAGAAGGAGGAGGAAAGAAGAGAGAGGAGGACGGAAGGAAGAGGACAAGGAGGAAAGAAGAACAGGGAGAAGTCAGACAGTAGAAGGAAGAAAGGGAAAAGGAAAGAACAACAAAAAAAAAAAAACGGTTCTTTTCTTACCGATCCTGTTCAAGGCGTAGACGTGGACTCCAAACGCATCGTACGGCCGCACGAACTTCCACGGCCTGGAGGAGGAGGAGTAAATCACCATCAGTATCAACAGCAGCAGCAGCAACAGGTAAAGCTCTAGCCCAGCACCTCGACCAGAGCCACACACACCACATGACTGCCAGGCCTGTTCCCCTCACCCACCACTTTTTTAGTATTGGCACTCACTCACCACATGACTGCCAGCCCTGTTCCACTCATCCACCACTCTGTTAGTATTGACACTCATTCACCACATGACTGCCAGCCCTGTTCCACTCATCCACCACTCTGTTTGTATTGGCACTCATTCACCACATGACTGCCAGGCCTGTTCCCCTCATCCACCACTCTGTTAGTATTGGCACTCATTCACCACATGACAGCCAGGCCTGTTCCCCTCACACACCACTCTGTTAGCATCGGCACTCATTCACCACATGACTGCCAGGCCTGTTCCACTCATCCACCACTCTGTTAGTATTGGCAATCATTCACCACATGACTGCCGGGCCTGTTCCCCTCACACACCACTCTGTTAGTATTGGCACTCACTCACCACATGACTGCCGGGCCTGTTCCACTCATCCACCACTCTGTTAGTATTGGCACTCATTCACCACATGACTGCCGGGCCTGTTCCACTCATCCACCACTCTGTTAGTATTGGCACTCATTCACCACATGAGTGCCAGGCCTGTTCCACTCATCCACCACTCTGTTAGTATTGGCATTCACTCAGCACATGACTGCCAGACCAGTTCCACTCATACACCACTCTGTTAGTATTGGCACTCACTCACCACATGACTGCCAGGCCTGTTCCACTCATCCACCACTCTGTTAGTATTGACACTCACTCACCACATAACTGCCGGGCCTGTTCCACTCATCCACCACTCTGTTAGTATTGACACTCACTCACCACATGACTGCCAGGCCTGTTCCACTCATCCACCACTGTTAGTATTGGCACTCACTCACCACATGATTGCCAGGCCTGTTCCACTCATCCACCACTCTGTTAGTATTGGCACTCACTCACCACTTGACTGCCAGGCCTGTTCCACTCATCCACCACTCTGTTAGTATTGGCACTCACTCACCACATGATTGCTAGGCCTGTTCCACTCACACACCACTATGTTAGTATTGACACTCGCTCACCACATGACTGCCAGGCTTGTTCCACTCACCCACCACTCTGTTAGTAACAGTATTGACACTCACTCACCATATGACTGCCAGACCTGTTCCACTCATCCACCACTCTGTTAGTCTTCGTACTCACTCACCACATGACGGCCAGGCCTGTTGCACTCATCCATCACTGTTAGTATTGGCACTCACTCACCACATGACTGCCAGGCCTGTTCCACTCATCCACGACTCTGTTAGTATTGGCACTCACTCACCACATGACTGCCAGGTTTGTTCCACTCATCCACCAGTCTGTTAGTTTTGGCACTCAACACACGACTGCCAGGCCTGTACCACTCATCCAACACTCTGTTAGTATTGGCACTCACTCAACACACGACTGCCAGGCCTGTACCACTCATCCAACACTTTGTTAGTATTGGCACTCACTCACCACATGACTGCCAGGCCTGTACCACTCATCCAACACTCTGTTAGTATTGGCACTCACTCACCACATGAAGGCCAGGCCTGTTCCACTCATCCACCACTCTGTTAGTATTGGCACTCACCAAATGACTGCTAGGCCTTTTCCACTCATTCACCACTCTGTTAGTATTGGCACTCACCACATGACTACCAGGCCTGTCCCACTCATCCACCACTCTGTTAGTATTGGCAATCACCACATGACTGTCAGGCCTGTTCCACTCATCCACCACTCTGTTAGTATTGGCACTCACCACATGACTACCAGGTCTGTCCCACTCATCCACCACTCTGTTAGTATTGGCACTCACCACATGACTGTCAGGCCTGTTCCACTCATCCACCACTCTGTTAGTATCGGCACTCACCACAGGACTGCCAGACCTGTTCCACTCATCCACCACTCTGTTAGTATTGGCACTCACTCACCACATGTCTGCCAGGCCTTTTCCACTCATCCACCACTCTGTTAGTATCGGCACTCACCACATGACTGCCAGGCCTGTCCCACTCATCCACCATTCAGTTAGTATTGGCACTCACTCACCACATGAATGCCAGGCCTGTCCCACTCATCCACCACTCTGTTAGTATTGGCACTCACTTACCACATGAATGCCAGGCCTGTCCCACTCATCCACCACTCTGTTAGTATTGGCACTCACTCACCACATGATTGCCAGGCCTGTTCCACTCATCCACCACTCTGTTAGTATTGGCACTCACTCACCACATGACTGCCAGGCCTGTTCCACTCATACACCACTCTGTTAGTATTGGCACTCACTCACCACATGAATGCCAGGCCTGTCTCACTCATCCACCACTCTGTTAGTATTGGCACTCACTCACCACATGACTGTCAGGCCTGTTCCACTCATCCACCACTCTGTTAGTATTGGCACTCACCACATGACTGCCAGGCCTGTTCCACTCATCCACCACTCTGTTAGAATCGGCACTCACCACATGACTGCCAGGTCTGTTCCACTCATCCACCACTCTGTTAGTATTGGCACTCAGCACAGGACTGCCAGGCCTGTTCCACTCATCCACCACTCTGTTAGTATCGGCACTCACCCCAAGACTTCCAGGCCTGTCCCACTCATCCACCATAATGTATTATCATGTACTATTGTAATTATTATGAGTCGTTACATACACGTCCTGCGGATAATAGTAGTACTGTACATGTCGTATTGGAGTCTGCGCTTATTGACGAGAAGCCGAATGCAGTTGTCGAAGAAGCTGTTGGTCCTGGTGATGCTCAGCTGAGGGCGAAAGATTGTAACATTAGTCTGGGGTGATACGTAACAGTAAGCTTGGTTCAGCAGGTGATGTTAAGCTGAGGGTGAAACAACAAGCTTGGTTCAGCAGGTGATGTTAAGCTGACGGTGAAACAACAAGCTTGGTTCAGCAGGTGATGTTAAGCTGAGGGTGAAACATAACAGGCCTGGTTCAGTAGTTGATGTTAAGCTGAGGGTGAAACATAACAAGCTTGGTTCAGTAGTTGATGTTAAGCTGAGGGTGAAACAACAAGCTTGGTTCAGTAGGTGATGTTAAGCTGAGGGTGAAACAAGCTTGGTTCAGCAGGTGATGTTAAGCTGAGGGTGAAAGAACAAGCTTGGTTCAGTAGTTGATGTTAAGCTGCGGGTGAAACAACAAGCTTGGTTCAGCAGGTGATGTTAAGCTGAGGGTGAAACAACAAGTTTGGTTCAGTAGGTGATGTTAAGCTGAGGATGAAACATAACAAGCTTGGTTCAGTAGGTGATGTTAAGCTGAGGGAGAAACATAACAAGCTTGGTTCAATAGTTGATGTTAAGCTAAAGGAGAAACATAAGCTTGGTTCAGTAGGTGATGTTAAGCTGAGGGTGAAACATAACAAGCTTGGTTCAGTAGGTGATGTTAAGCTGAAGGAGAAACATAACAAGCTTGGTTCAGTAGTTGATGTTAAGCTAAAGGAGAAACATAACAAGCTTGGTTCAGTAGGTGATGTTAAGCTGAAGGAGAAACATAACAAGCTTGGTTCAGTAGGTGATGTTAAGCTAAAGGAGAAACATAACAAACTTGGTTCAGTAGTTAATGTTAAGCTGAGGGTGAAACATAACAAGCTTGTTTCAGTAGTTGATGTGAAGCTGAGGGTGAAACAAAACAAGCTTGATTCAGCAGGTGATGTTAAGCTGAGGGTGAAACAACAAGCTTGGTTCTGTAGTTGATGTTAAGCTGAGGGTGAAACAAAACAAGCTTGGTTCAGCAGGTGATGTTAAGCTGAGGGTGAAACATAACAAGCTTGGTTCAGTAGGTGATGTTAAGCTGAGGGTGAAACAAAACAAGCTTGGTTCAGTAGGTGATGTTAAGCTGACGGTGAAACAACAAGCTTGGTTCAGTAGGTGATGTTAAGCTGAGGGTGAAACAACAAGCTTGGTTCAGCAGGTGATGTTAAGCTGAGGGTGAAACAACAAGCTTGGTTCAGTAGTTGATGTTAAGCTGAGGGTGAAACAACAAGATTGGTTCAGCAGGTGATGTTAAGCTGAGGGTGAAACAACAAGCTTGGTTCAGTAGGTGATGTTAAGCTGAGGGTGAAACATAACAAGCTTGGTTCAGTAGGTGATGTTAAGCTGAGGGTGAAACAACAAGCTTGGTTCAGTAGGTGATGTTAAGCTGAGGGTGAAACAACAAGCTTGGTTCAGTAGTTGATGTTAAACTGAGGGTGAAACAACAAGCTTGGTTCAGTAGGTGATGTTAAGCTGAGGGTGAAACATAACAAGCTTGGTTCAGTAGGTGATGTTAAGCTGAGGATGAAACAACAAGCTTGGTTCAGTAGGTGATGTTAAGCTGAAGGTGAAACAATAAGCTTGGTTCGGTAGGTGATGTTAAGCTGAGGGTGAAACAACAAGCTTGGTTCAGCAGGTGATGTTAAGCTGAGGGTGAAACATCAAGCTTGGTTCAGCAGGTGATGTTAAGCTGAGGGTGAAACATAACAGGCTTGGTTCAGTAGTTGATGTTAAGCTGAGGGTGAAACATCAAGCTTGGTTCAATAGGTGATGTTAAGCTGAGGGTGAAACAAAACAAGCTTGGTTCAGTAGGTGATGTTAAGCTGAGGGTGAAACATCAAGCTTGGCTCAGTAGGTGATGTTAAGCTGAGGGTGAAACAAAACAAGCTTGGTTCAGTAGGTGATGTTAAGCTGAGGGTGAAACATCAAGCTTGGTTCAGTAGGTGATGTTAAGCTGAGGGTGAAACATCAAGCTTGGTTCAGTAGGTGATGTTAAGCTGAAGGAGAAACAACAAGCTTGGTTCAGTAGGTGATGTTAAGCTGAGGGTGAACCAACAAGCTTGGTTCAGTAGGTGATGTTAAGCTGAGGGTGAAACATCAAGCTTGGTTCAGTAGGTGATGTTAAGCTGAGGGTGAAACATAACAAGCTTGGTTCAGTAGGTGATGTTAAGCTGAGGGTGAAACATAACAAGCTTGGTTCAGTAGGTGATGTTAAGCTGAGGGTGAAACATCAAGCTTGGTTCAGTAGGTGATGTTAAGCTGAGGGTGAAACATAACAAGCTTGGTTCAGTAGGTGATGTTAAGCTGCGGGTGATACATAACGAGCTTGGTTCAGTAGGTGATGTTAAACTGAGGGTGAAACAACAAGCTTGGTTCAGCAGGTGATGTTAAGCTGAGGGTGAAACATAATAAGCTTGGTTCAGTAGGTGATGTTAAGCTGAGGGTGAAACAACAAGCTTGGTTCAGTAGGTGATGTCCAGTAATCTTTATCACTCCAGGTATAGTAAGTAGGGCTATATAACTATATACTTATAATGTGTGTGTGTGTGTGTGTGAAATACACAGTTAAAAGTACTGAAAGTAGAGGAGAGGAAATGGAAATTAGCGATTAGCGGACTTACAATTTCGGCACTCCGCTAACGCTAATTCGCTGAATTTTTCAATCCGCTAATATCCGCTAACGTTTTTTTTAGCTCGCTAATTAGCGGATTTGCGATTAGCGGACCCTTTTAGCAGAATGCCCACCTCTGCTACATACATACATACAGAGAGAGAGAGAGAGATTATGTAAGGGAAGAAATAGATGAAGAGGTATTTTAGTGAAAGGTATGGGATGGGAAGGGAAGGGAAGGGAAGGGAAGGGAGGGGAAGGGTAGGGACATGAGGAAAAGAGAAGGGAATGGAAAGGTAAATGATGGGAAAAGAAGGGGAATGATGGGAAGGGAAAAGCAAGTGATGGGAAGGGAAGCAAAGAAATGGGAAGGGAAGCGAGGGACGGAGAGGGAAGGGAAAGGTAGGAACAGGAATGGGAAATGATAAAAAAGGGTAACAGTAAAAAAAAAAAGAGATGCATTAGAGAGGAAATAGATTGCGGAGTTATTTTAGTGGAAGGGAAAGGCAAGGAAAGGAGGGGAAGGGAGGCAAAGGAATGAGAAGGGAAGGGAGGTAAAGGAATGAGAAGGGAAGGGAAGCGAAGGAACAGGAATAGGAACGGGAAATGAGTCATTAGAGGAAAACAGAAAAGGAAAAAATAACTGCTGGAAACACAGGAAAAGAAAAACATGAAATAACCGAAAAAAATATACAGCAGGCTAAGGAGGAGGCCCAAGAAATAGAAAGGAAAAAAAAACTAGACTCGTATAAAAATAGTAGAATAGAGACATGATAAATAACTGACGGAAACAGAGGAAAATGAAAATAAGAAGAGATGGAGTAGGCTAAGGAGGAGGGCTATGAAATAAGAAAAAAAAAACGAAATAAAAACTAGAAACAGAACAAGGAAAAAGTGATGGGCCACTTGGAGATTCTAAACCTATCAAGCAGAAGAAGAGAGGATGCGGAAAGTTAAAACAGTGGATAGATGGATTTTACTTCATCTTATATGCTAAAGTCGTGTAGGATATACCTATATATTCTGCAACAGTGTAATCTGGCATGGCGCGCACACACACACACACACACACACACACACACACACACACACTCACACCTTGCCCCCGGAGATAATCGAGTCACCTCTCCTCCCGAAATTGCTCTTTTGGCCTGGCACTTCCATCCTTACAATATGAGAGAGTTAGATCCATATTCTTAAAACCCGGAAGCAGCGACGGGCCAAATTTGTGGCTTTACCGTGTAGCAGCGACGGGCCAAATTTGTGCCATGATTCAAACCACCCCAAATAGATGATACATAAACTGATCACAAATGCTTTGATATATATTATGAAATGGTTTGTGTAAGTGATGATTTTTTTATCATTTTTCTCGCTTGGAGGGACCATTAAGAAACATGATCCCCGCTGCTACCGGGTTTTAAACGTCTCGTGCTCCCACTACGACCATTTCCCAAGGCCACAGGGAAGATTAACCGGGTTTTCATGGGGGGGGGGTTCCCGTTCATGGCGAAGAAGGCGGGTAAGACTATCACTAACATTACAAAACAGTTATCGGGCTCCCACTGTGACCATTTCCCAATGCCACAGAGAAGATTAACCGGGTTTTCATGGGGAGTGTGTTTCCCGTTCACGGCGAAGAAGTCGTGTAAAACTATCACTAACAGTACAAAACAGTTATCGGGCTCCCACGATGACCATTTCCCAAGACCACAGGGAAGATTAACCGGGTTTTCGTGTGGGGTTTTTCCCGTTCATGGCGAAGAATTCATGTAAAACTATCAATAGAATCACAAAATACTTCATGGAAATCCCAGCAACGTCTACGAGAGCCTCTTATACGTCTCGGGCTCCCACGATGACCATTTCCCAAGGCCACAGGGAAGATTGACCAGGCTTTCATGTGGTGTTTATCCCGTTCATGGCGGAGAAGGCGGGTAATCACTAGGGTCACAAAATACTCCATGGAAATCCCAGCAACTTCTACGAGAGGCTTTTCAAACAGGTGAACCGAGGTGCCAATACGTTAAGAATACGTGCTTTAGAGCCGAAGGGGGGGGGGGGGGGGGGTGCATGGAGAAGGGGGACTCTCCATTAACTATTACAATTATTACTCCAGTGTCTCGTAACGCAAAAAAAATGTTGCTTCCAAGTGAGGGACGCGATGAGTCACAAGCGGGAGAGTTTCGAAAGTTACGTCGCTGTTTTCTGGAGTTTCCCACGCGAGGGGGGGCGATCCGAGGCTGGGTAGTGACGGGAAAATGTTCCCTGCGTGATTCTCGAGGAGAATGAAAGGCACGGGAGGGAGGGTAAAAGTATCTGAGGCTTCTAGAACAGCTTCCGAGGCCACGGGGGAGACAGAGACAGACAGACAGACAGACAGATAGACAGACAGACAGACAGACACACTCTTCAACAGCTTCACCTTTTCGCAGCGGTTCACACACACACACACACACACACACACACACACACACACACACACACACACACACACACACACACACACACACATACACACACACACACTCACTCATTCACTCACACAACCAAATAAATAAATAAATTAATTAATTAATTAAAAATAAAACAAAAAAAGATACAGGGACAGAATCTAAATATTTCGTGAGTACTGTGTGTGTGTGTGTGTGTGTGTGTGTGTGTGTGTGTGTGTGTGTGTGTCCTAAAGTGAACATGAGAATAAAATACACGAAAAACACGATCAAAGTGACTGGCTTACTCACCAGCCTCCAAACTGCGTCCCTGTCTGTCTCCTGGACACGTGTTGCGTCATCAGGTTCACCGTCTCCGGCCTCGACGCAGAACTCTTCAAACTGGACATCGATCGAGGCACCTGTGGAAGCGAATTGGGTTAGTTATAACTAGTTGTTTTGCATCAGCTGTTTTTTTTTCTTTTTTTTTTTACTAGCAGGCATTTGTTCATTTTTTTTATTTTCACATTTTTTACTTTTCGTATATTTAAAATATAGAATTTTTTTTCACTTTCATTACATTTTTACACATTTTTTCACTTTTCCTACATCTTTTTTGAAACATTTATTTTATACTTTTAACAATTTTTCACACTTGGTTTTGATTGCAGGCATTTTTTAGCGCATTTTTCCACTTTGTCGTACATTTTTCAACCTTTTTTTTTATACTTTTAACATTTTTTCACACTGTCTCCGCTATCCTAACACTAGTAATCCCCTTGAGCCCCTCCCTCCCTGTTACCATGGAGCAGAGTCTAAATCCCTCCCTCCTTGCCAGCAGGGTTCTTATTCTCAACCGCTTCGGGCTCCTTAAAACGATGATACTTGAAGGCCATATAAAAGATGTATCGGGTTCTCAAGAGTGTTTTACCTGTTTATGGCGTAGAAAACTTGCAAGACTACCACTAGAGATGTGACACCACCCTTGGCAATCCCTAACACTTATACGAGAGCCTCTTTACATATACTACGGCGTCGAAACGTTTGAGAGTATGGGTCCAGGTTGTCTGGACGTCATTACCACCGCCCCTCCTTCCTCTCGTCGCTAACTGCCGGAACACCTCTCGGGTACTTCGTCGTGGCGGGGCGTCACTACCAACCCCTTCCTCCTCCTCTCATCGCCAACTACCCAAAGAGCTCTCTGCTACGTGGCTATCTCCGCCCCGCCGAAGCATCTAGAATCTGCGCTACGGTTCCGCCTCTCACCAACTATTTCTAAATGCTAAAAAGATCGGTTGGGTTCGATTGATTTTTTAAAATTTTTTTTAGGTTCAGATACAGGTTCATGGCACAGGAAAGGTCAAACAACCACCAGGCTCAGATAACTACCCCTGGAAATGCCTTAAACTCTTGGGAAAGCTTGTCAAATGTCTACGCTTCCGGCTCTTACATCAACCATTTCCAAAGGCCAAAATGGAGATCAATCGGGTTCTAATGAGTGTTTTTTTTAGGTCCATGGTACAGGAAGGGTCAAACTACCACCAGGGTCTGATAACAATCCTTGGAAATGCCTCAAACTCCTAGGAAAGCCTCGTCAAATGTGTGTGCCTGGGCGCCGAGAGGTTCATGAATGCGAGCACTGAAGTCTTCGTTACGGCGTTTCTTTAGTTAACTGAAAATTTAATTACACTTTAATATCATAATCCTATTCACCTTAGTTCAGTAGCCTATCATAATCTTAGTTACCTGAAAATTTAATTACACTTTAATATCATAATCCTATTCACTTTAGTTCAGTAGCCTATCATAATCTTAGTTACCTGAAAATTTAATCATACTTTAATATCATAATCCTAGTCATCTTAGTTCAGTAGCCTATCATAATCTTAGTTACCTGAAAACTTAATCACACTTTAATATCATAATCCTAGTCATCCTTGTTCCGTAGCCTATCATAATCTTAGTTACCTGAAAATTTAATCATACTTTAAAATCCTAGTCACCATAGTTCTGTAGCCTATCATAATCTTAGTTACCTGAAAACTTAATCACACTTTACTATCATAATCCTAGTCACCATAGTTCAGTAGTCTATCATAATCTTAGTTACCTGAATATTCAATCACACTTTAATATCGTAATCCTAGTCACCTTAGTTCAGTAGCCTATCATAATCTTATTTACCTGAAAATTTAATCACACTTTAATATCATAATCATATTCACCTTAGTTCAGCAGCCTATCATAATCTTAGTTACCTGAAAACTTAATCACACTTTAATATCATAATCCTAGTCACCTCAGTACAGTAGCCTATCATAATCTTAGTTACCTGAAAATTCAAACACGTTTTAATAGTCTGTCATTCCATGTTACTCATCTCAACCATCTACCTCAGTTTTGGGTCATGAGAAAAATCAAAATGCACGACTCTGAGTTAGTTCAAGGGCTTAACTGAATCACAGCTGTTTGTCCTTGTCTCTTGTAAGTCTCCTCCTGTATCGCTGTTTGCCTCTATTCTCACAGCCTCGTCATCACACACACACACACACACACACACACACACACAGCGTCCCCGGGGCTTAGAACTAACTCAACTCGGCTGCCTCTAATCTTTGTCTCCTAGTATCGTTTAGCCCTTTGTATACTGTCAGGTCGGTATTCATAGACGCTTCTTTCTCCTACATCAATTATTTTAAACGACAAAAAAAAAAGAGGTTAGACGCGTCCCCATGAGTGTTACAGAAGGGTCAAACTACCACCCGGGTCATTAAGTTAGCCCTGTAAATACCCAAAACTCCTAGGACAGCCTCGTCAAGTATGTGTTTGGGCTAAAGGTTTAATTAAGAATATGAGCCCTGGGCCGCCTCGGAGTCTGTGTGCTCAGGGTCGTACGGAAGCACACAATTTTGGACCATGCAATACAGCTTACTTACGTCACCCCAGCCAGTCTTGGAAACGGTGAAGCCTTGCGTGCAGCTAAACGTATACGTGATGCACCGTTGTCACCGTTATCACTAATATCGTCTCTGTATAATTTACCGTAGCGGTGAGGAGTGGGTGTTGGAGGTGGGTTTCCGTGGAGGTGCGGCATCTAGCGTGAAAGCGAGCGGGGCAGTCACTGACCCAACACTATCGCGGCTCGCCTCCCTCCCTGTCGGCGCCCAAGTTCACATAATTTGCAAGGCTTTCGTGGGAGTTTGAGGCATTTCCAGGGGAAGTTTCATGGCCCTGGTGGTAGTCTAGCCCTTCTGCTGTATCATGAGCCTAATAAACACTCATGAGAACTCGATTGATCTCCTTTTTGGCCTTCGGAAAGAGTTGATGAGTGAGAGAAGTGGCAGGTCTGAGGATACCGACCCTGCACAAACATTTCGGCGCACAAATAACATATTTGACACCGTTTTCGTGGGAGTTGAGGGCATTTCCAGGGGTAGTTTAATGGCCCTGGAGGTAGTCTGACCCTTCTTCTGTACCATGAACGTAGAAAAACACTCATGATGACCCTTATTGATCTCCTTTTGGCCTTTGGAAAGAGTTGATGCGAGAGGTGGAAGCGTCTGAGGATACTGACCCATGGCTCCAACCACCTCCCCGTAACAAGGTAGTCTAGTAGCATACGAGGTGAATGAGAGACTTAGTTGAATGATATAGTTTTGAATGATCTCTTTAAGTGAGCTATAGAAGGGGACAGAGGCTTAGTTATGTGACAGTTTTGAATGATATCACACACACACACACACAAACACACACACACACACACACACACACACACACACACACACACACACACACACACACACACACACACACACACACACACACACACACACACACACACCAATTGCTCTTTTCTCTTTCTGCAAGGTATATAAGAAACAAGAAAAATGACCATCTAGTTGCTGCACTGTATAAGTCAGAGGCTCTCAAACTGGGTGCCGCGGCACCCTGGGGTGCCACAAGATCATCATGAACTTTGAATCATTTTTTTCTTCTTCTTTTTATGTTAGTCTGCATTTATAACTCTTAAGTTAATCTAATTCGACTGATGAGTCCTGTTTGGGCATGTACTGAAGCGTATGTTAATTCTCTCTACCCGCCGTCTGGGTGGCTGCGCGGCATGCACCGCCTTCCTCCCTTGGGGTGTATCCCCAATGAAAAAAAAAAAAAAAAAAAAAAAATGGCTTGAGTATGGATAATAATTTTAATTCATCAATTAAAGTCATTTAAAAAGGTACAATTGTGTATAAGAAGTTAGTTCATGTGAGGAGGGGGGGGGGAAGGGGTGCCACAAAAGGGTTTATATAAGTTCAGGGTGCCATCACTGAAAAAAGATTGAGAACCTCTGCTCTAAGTTACATATATCTGCTCTTTTTTTTTTTTTTTTTTTTGTATTTTTGAGTTTGGGGAGAATGCAATTATTATAAAGCAGAGCAGCAATATCAAACACATTTTTCTTTCTTTTTTTCTTTCTTTCTCTTTCCTTTTCTTTCTTTCTTTCTCTTTCTTTTTTTCTTTCTCTTTCTTTTTTCTTTCTCTTTTTCTCTTTCTTTCTTTCTTTCTTTCTCTTTCTTTCTTTCGTTCTTTCTTTCTTTCCTTCTTTCTTTCTTTCTTTCCTAATATATATAGAAAACAAAGCTCTAGAGAACGTTCCAGAGTCATCGTCCTGGTCCCGCGAGCCGAAACCATTGCAGGAAGTGGATGCAGATGGAAGTAGGGCAGCAATACTGAGTGCCCAGGACCCATGCATATAGGTACGTGGCCGAGCGAGTTCAGGGTTGGTATTGCCAGTCGCTTCCACCCCTAAAAGCAACTATATCCAAAGGACGAAAAGGAGATCAGTAGGGTTCAAATGAGGGTTTCTTTAGGTTCATGGCACAGAAGAAGTGTCAAATTACCACCAGGGTCATAAAACTACCCCTGGAAATGCCCACAACTCCTACGAAAGCCTTAGTCAAATGTGTTTCTTAGGTTCATTGGCCAGCGGAAGGGTCAAATTACCACCAGGGTCATAAAACTACACCTGGAAATGCCCACAACTCCTACGAATGCCTTGTCAAATGTGTGTTTCTTAGGTTCATTGGCCAGCGGAAGGGTCAAATTACCACCAGGATCATAACACTACCCACGGAAATGCCCACAACTCCTACGAAAGCATTGTCAAAAGTGTGTTTCTTAGGTTCATGACACAGAAGAAGGGTCAAATTACCACCAGGATCATAAAACTACTCACGGAAATGCCCACAACTCCTATGAAAGCCTTGTCAAATGTGTGTTTCTTAGGTTCATGGCACAGAAGAAGGGTCAAATTACCACCAGGATCATAAAACTAGCCATGGAAATGACCACAACTCCTACGAAAGCATTGTCAAATGTGTGTTTCTTAGGCTCATGGCACAGAAGAAGGGTCAAATTACCACCAGGGTCATAAAACTACCCCTGGAAATCCCTACAAATTCTACGAAAGCCTTGTCAAATGTGTTTCTTAGGTTCATGGCACAGAAGAAGGGTCAAATTACCACCAGAGTCATAAAACTACCCCTGGAACTCCCTACAACTCCTACGAAAGCCTTGTCAAATACGCGTGCCTGGGGACCGAGATGTTTAAGAATATGGCCCCGGGAGTAATGCATTCACGAGGGAGAGTGAATTGAAGCAAAATGTCACTTATGTTGTGCAGGTTAAGTTAAGAGCAAAGTTTGGGGTACACGCTATAGCTGCGCGTTGCCTCGGTGCTCATCTCCGTCACATTAGCCCTTGAGCCTGTGGCGGGAGAGAGCTCATCACCCGGGACACAGGGCCACTGTGGCACACACACACACACACACACACACACACATATATATATATATATATATATATATATATATATATATATATATATATATATATATATATATATATATATATATATATATATATATATATATATATGACCCTGGAGTAGGTAGGAAGACACCTACCGAACGGGCGCAAGCCACTCCCGGTGAGGTATATATGGGAGGTGAGAAGGGAGCTGAAGCCCTCCAAAGACCCTTCCCATGTCCTCACTAACCGTTTCCCTATTGTCTCACCAACACCGGAGAGTAGTTCAGCATGCTCTCTAAAGACAGATCCTCTCTTTATCCACACCACACTACATTCACATAACATATACACCTTTTTCCAAAATTCAAAATTCAAAATGGCTCAATTAAGCAATGCCTCGGAGTCCCCGCCTGGGGGGGGGGACCACAAATTCCCCCAGTAGTCTGGTCAAAATAATCACGATACCAGCAAAGGTAGGACAAAATATAAAGAAATTGTTTCTTTACTGGATCATGTTGGGGGGGTCCCTGGCACTTACCAAAAAAAAGTTCCTCACCCCAACCCCGTGCATAAGGCGGCCATCTTGGATTTTCTCCGAGGACCCCTCGTAATCTATATTTCTCATATCTCGGGTTCTAATTGAGATAGAAACATAAATGAAAAGTCTAAAAATAGGTTTTCCAACATGGGGAAGCCATTAAGATGCGTAAATAAGCTTTATATTGAATGCAAGTTCAACTAAATAGAGGTTAAACATTGAATTTAACTGGAAACATTGTCATTGATGGACACAAATAAGCCATTCCCGCCTGGACTATGGTCACCAAGTTACCAGTTGGTACTTAGGGGGCGAAAAATTATGTCTAAATTGTTTCAGGATGAGGACCTGATAAAAGAGGATCTACTTATTGTTAAACAGCTGCACAGTACAGTCAACAGCTACATGGCCACTTTGATAAGCTGCCCAACTGCTAAATTATGGATGCAATGCCTTGAAATGATATCTCTCCTCAGAGAGTTTATCAAGGCAGAGCGTACTGGGGACTGGTGTCTGCATCTTTCTACACTCATTAAAATGCTGCCATACTTTGCTGCTGCGAATCCGGCAGTGTACTACAAGTTCAAAGATGGGTACCATGTAATCAGAAGAAGTGACCGCTACTGGGCTGGCCTCTCAACTGACCTTGTCATAGAGCAAACCCTCATGAAAAGTATGAAGTCGACTGGAGGGCTCACACATGGCAGAGGGGTGAATGAGGAACAACGTGCAGTTTGGCTGTTATCTAGACCTGCTTGCACAGCAGTTAATGAAGCAATGCAGACCCTCACCAATGTTACATATATCACCAGTGAGCAGCATAAGGATGCAACACCAGCTCGCCTAAAGCGAGACTCTGAGGATACTATGAAACTTCTGGAGTTCCTCCAGAACCACAACCCCTTTGTTAAAGAGCAAAGACTGCACAGTATCAGCAGTGGCATTGCTGCAGACCAATCATCAAATGCTCATGATGCTAAGGCTGTTGGTGAGAATATCCTCAGAAAGATGGAAGGGAAACCAGTGTCGGAGTACACATTCAGGAGAGTGGATCAGGTCAAGACGCTTGCTGCAAAAAGCATAATTAAATGTGGCGATGAAATAGTTCAAGTGAACCCACTCCTCCTCTTTGACAGGTTGGTGAAAGCATCAAATGACCTGACAGCAGACATGGTGTATGAATTCACCCCACATCCAGCTGCTTTATTTGATGAATGTGGTATGATGCGTAGAGGTACCAAGTCATCAATCCTCAATGATGACTTGTTCAAAGTTGAGAAAGTGTCTGTGCCAGCAAACAACATCTGCCATGTAATTGATGGTGGTTCCTTGCTGTATAGGGTCCAGTGGGACGTTGGAAAGTCTTTTGGTGAAATAGCTAGAAGCTATGTATCTTATGTGCATAACAATTATAAGGAACCGATTGTTGTGTTTGATGGATATGAACCATCTACGAAAGACCATGCACGAAAAATTCGGCAGAAGGGTATAGCTGATGCTTCAGCGGTAATAACAGAAGATAATATATTTAATACTAAGAAAGGGCAGTTCTTAAAGAATTCGGAAAACAAAGCTAACTTTGTAAAACTGCTTGCAAAGATTATGTCCAATGAAGGAATTCATGTAGAGGAGTGTACAGCTGATGCTGACACTACAATTGTAAAGGATGCAGTTTTATCTGTAATGAATTCAACAACTGTTGTCATTGGCGAGGACACTGACCTGCTCCTTCTTCTGTGTTATCACACCAAAAAGACATCAAAAGACATTTATTTTAAACATGGAACTACAAGTAGTAATAAAGTTTGGCATGTACAACAGTTACAGAAAAAATTGGTCCTGAGCTCTATATATTAATATATATATATATATATATATATATATATATATATATATATATATATATATATATATATATATATATATATAAATACATATAAATATATATAAATATATATATATATATATATATATATATATATATATATATATATATATATATATATATATATATATATATATATATATATATATATATATATATATATATATATATATATATATATATATATATATATATATATATATATATATATATATATATATATATATATATATATATATATATATATATATATATATATATATATATATATATATATATATATATATATATATATATATGATGAGTTTAAAAGATAAAGAATAAAACTGAAAGTTCAGTTTAGTTTGGAAAATTTAAGCAGCCCAAAAGATTATATGGTAGAATTTACTAAAAATTGGATCATTTTTAAAGTGGATTATTTTCTAAATAAAATACAAATAAATGAATAAATAAATACACAGATGAATAAATATATAAATAAATATATAAAGACGCTATGCATTTCATGCATAACTGGTGGAGTCTTCGGCACCTGGCGGGTGGTCAGAGTACAAGGATCTTGTCACGTGTGGGTGGAGTAGATAAGCCTGGGAAAGGACGGGTGCACGTGTGAGAAAGTGATTTTATAAAAAGGCATCAGGTGACCCGCCGGCTGTGCTGCCTCCCTTCCCTCACCACGCTGCTTTCAATCCCACTGGACCCAGCTTGGGAAGGCGCCGGTCAGTCAGTCTCTCTCTCTCTCTCTCTCTCTCTCTCTCTCTCTCTCTCTCTCTCTCTCTCTGCTGTGGATGACGTCACCTAATCATCGCGGGGCGGGGCGTGATGTCGTCATCCCGGCGCACGGCAGATGGTCACATAGGCTGGAAGTCAGTGTGGCTGATAGGGGCCTAATAAATAAAGTTCATCTACTAGTCTGGTTTCTTTTATATGCACCAATCCCGTCTTTACATTAACTAAAAATCTATTCCTGGAGATGTATATGCTTGCTCTCTAATTTTAAAAAATCTTCAGAATAAAGCCAGAGACCTAGAAGGAAGACACATAAGTAAACAGCCGTTGAAAAGACAGCAGCATGTACTTCATAGGTGTCAACTAAACTGACATGTGATAAATACCACGGCCGTCCTGACATGCCTTGTGGAGAAGTCTAGAGCCCGCTGGTGGGCCCGTAGCGGCGGTACAGGAGGTTGGAGGCAGGACGGCCCTGGACGGGCCACTCACTTCTCGGCTTCATCCCCAGAACAGAGTTACCCCGCTGCCCCCGTGGCCGTAGTTGTGGATGACCTGCAACAACCACAGAGGAACACCGTTTATTCGGCGCACTCCCGCCCTTCCTTCATTCTTGAGTCCGTAACTTGATAAAGCTCTAGCTCCTACTTTCTCCTCCTTTCTCCTACGACACTTTTACTCTAGAATAACCACAAAGATACACCGTCCATCTGCTACACACTCTTGGTTCCGTCATGGATCCATAAGCTTCTCCCGTGTTCTCCCCTTTGTCGAGATATTCTCCCTACCATCAGTACAGCAGCGGAGAAACTTTGCGTGTCCCAAATTTTAAAATGTTTAAGAGTTCAGAAGAATGTCATAATCTTGAGCATTACTCAAACAATGGGAATTGTGTTTTCTTGAGAACGGCATCCTTTTCATTTATCAGAAAACAGTGGTGTCACAAGTCAGGTTTAAGCACAGTCATGTGTTTTCAAGCTTTATTTTTTGTATGAATAACCATGTTTGTACTTGTAAAGCTGTATCACAGTTACGTAAACAGTGTGCTATGACGTTATCCTCTCAGGAAAGGAGAAAACATGGAATATGTGAATATGTGTTGTAGTTGTAGTTACCATCCTATGCCTGAAAGCAGTGTGGTTGCACGAGGACTCGCATCCTACTTCATTACCTGAGTCTTTACAAATGATAATACTCGCCAATATATGGCGTGTTATACACCATTATAAAGCACATCTCATGGACTTTTCAGAGACAAAGTATTACATGGAACGAACAGTATGTAGATATATCATCAGCTGGAGTAGGTAGGAAGACACCTACCGAACGGGCGCAGGCCACTCCCGGTGAGGTATATATGGGAGGTGAGAAGGGAGCTGAAGCCCTCCAAAGACCCTTCCCATGTCCTCACTAACCGTTTCCCTATTGTCTCAACAACACCGGAGAGTAGTTCAGCATGCTCTCTAAAGACAGATCCTCTCTCTATCCACACCACACTACATTAAAACAACATATACACCTTTTCCCAAAGTTCAAATTTCAAAATGGCGCACCTACATCAAGCCTCGCACAAATTCCCCAGGGAGGATTCCCCTTCTGGCTTCCGACCCGAGAGGTGTCTTGATAACTCCTCGAACCTCTTTCTTCTCAATTTCTGCAACATTCGCGCGGTCTTCGTTCTAATTTTCATTCTGTGGAACATCACCTCTCCTCCTCTAAACCTCACTTTCTCTTCCTTACCGAAACACAGGTTTCTGAGGCTCCTGACAGCAATCTCTACTCTGTTCCCTCCTACTATCTCTATCCTAAATTTCAATCCAAAGCTGGATGTTGCGCCTACGTGCGCAACGACATCACTTGCTCTCGTGCCCACAACCTTGACTCTTCTGAATTTTCTACCATCTGGCTAAGACTTCATTGTCATTCTATTACTAAATACATCTGTGCTGTTTATCTCTCACCTAACTCTACTAACTATGTAAAATTCTTTGACTATTTGAACTCTAAAGTGGAGCACATCTTGACCCACTCTCCCTTCGCTGAAATCTAAATCCTAGGAGATTTCAATGTTCACCACCAGCTTTGGCTTTCATCCTCTTTCACTGACCCTCCTGGTGAACAAGCCTACAACTTTGCTATCCTCAACGACCTAGAACAGTTGGTCCAGCAACTTACACGTATTCCCGACCTTCTTGGAGACCGGCCCAACATTCTAGACCTCTTCCTTACCTCAAACCCTTCTGCTTATTCTGTCAAACTGTTCTCTCCGTTGGGCTCCTCCGATCACAATCTTATTTCTGCATCCTGTCCTATCGCTCCTGTACACCCTCTGGACCCACCGACATGGCGATGCTTATGGCATTTTGCTTCAGATCGGTGGGACGACCTGAGGATGTACTTTTCCGATTTCCCGTGGAATGATTATTACTTCCAGGATAGAGACCCCTCTGTGTGTGCTCAGCGCATCACAGAGGTGATTGTCTTTGGAATGGAGGCATACATTCCTCGTTCTTTCTCTACTCCTCACGCTAAAAAGCCTTGGTTTAATCACGCTTGTTCTCGTGCTGTCAATGATAGAGAGGCAGCTCACAAAAGGTACCAGAGTCTTCAAACTAATGCTAATTATGAACTTTACATTTCTGCCCGGAATCGTGCCAAATCTATTCTCCGACTAACCAAAAACTCTTTCATTAATAGAAAATGCCAAAACCTTGCTTTCTCTAACTCTTCCCGTGAATTCTGGCATCTAGCCAAATACATCTCCTCCAACTTCACTTCTTCATCTTTCCCTCCACTCCTCAGTCCTGACGGCAACACTGCCGTCTCATCTATCCCTAAGGCTGAACTCTTCTCTCAAACTTTTTCTAAAAACTCCACTCTGGACGATTCTGGGCATATTCCTCCTACTCATCCCCCCTCTGACTCCTTTATGCCTGTTATAAAGATTCTTCAAAATGATGTTTTCTATGCCCTCTCTGGCCTCAATCCTCAGAAGGCTTATGGACCTGATGGAGTGCCTACTATTGTCCTTAAAAACTGTGCCTCCGTGCTGTCACCCTGCCTGGTCAAACTCTTTCGCCTCTGCCTGTCAACATCTACCTTTCCTTCCTGCTGGAAGTATGCCTTCATACAGCCTGTGCCTAAGAGGGGTGACCGTTCCAATCCCTCAAACTACCGTCCGATAGCTTTACTTTCTTGTCTATCTAAAGCTTTTGAATCAATCCTTAACCGGAAGATTCAAAAGCACCTTTCCACTTCTGACCTTCTATCTGATCGCCAGTATGGGTTCCGCAAGGGGCGTTCTACTTGTGATCTTCTAGTCTTCTTAACTGACTTTTGGTCATCCTCTCTTAGCCGTTTCGGTGAAATCTTTGCTATTGCGCTGGACATATCAAAAGCTTTTGATAGGGTCTGGCACAAATTTTTGCTTTCCAAACTACCCTCCTACGGTTTATATCCTTCTCTCTGTACCTTTATATCCAGTTTCCTTTCTGACCGTTCTATTTCTGCTGTGGTAGACGGTCACTGTTCTTCCCCTAAACCTATTAACAGTGGTGTCCCACAGGGTTCTGTCCTATCTCCCTCTCTCTTTCTGTTGCTCATTGATGATCTTCTTTCCAAAACGAACTGTCCTATCCATTCCTACGCCGATGATTCCACTCTGCATTACTCAACTTCTTTTAATAGAAGACCCACCCTACAGGAACTTAACGACTCAAGGCTGGAGGCTGCAGAACGCTTAGCCTCAGACCTTACTATTATTTCCGATTAGGGCAAGAGGAACCTGGTGTCCTTCAACGCCTCAAAAACATAGTTTCTCCACCTATCCACTCGACACAATCTTCCAAACAACTATCCCCTATTCTTTGACAACACCCAGCTATCACCTTCCTCAACACTAAACATCCTCGGTCTATCCTTAACTCAAAATCTCAACTGGAAACTTCATATCTCATCTCTTGCTAAATCAGCTTCCTCGAGGCTGGGCGTTCTGTACCGTCTCCGCCAGTTCTTCTCCCCGGCACAGTTGCTGTCCATTTACAGGGGCCTTGTCCGCCCTCGTATGGAGTATGCATCTCATGTGTAGGGGGGGTCCACTCACACAGCTCTCCTTGACAGAGTGGAATCAAAGGCTCATCGTCTCATCAGCTCTCCTCCTCATACTGATAGTCTTCTACCTCTCAAATTCCGCCGCCATGTTGCCTCTCTTTCTATCTTCTATCGATATTTTCATGCTGACTGCTCTTCTGAACTTGCTAACTGCATGCCTCCCTCCCTCCCGCGGCCCCGCTGCACAAGACTTGTTACTCATGCTCATCCCTATACTGTCCAAACCCCTTATGCAAGAGTTAACCAGCATCTTCACTCTTTCATCCCTCACGTTGGTAAACTCTGGAACAATCTTCCTTCATCTGTATTTCCTCCTGCCTATGACTTGAAGTCTTTCAAGAGGAGGGTATCAGGACACCTCTTCTCCCGAAATTGACCTCTGATTTTGAATACTCCTTTAACCTCTGTTCTGGAGCAGTAAGTAGCGGGCCTTTTTTTTTTTTCATTACGCCCTTGCACTGTCTCCATAGCTGTAAAAAAATATATATGGTGTAACTCTAGAAAAAGTAGAAAAGTATATTAGCGGCATAGCTCAAAATTTTTGCTATGATCTTGTCTTTTAGAATAAAACTAAAATTATAACTGAATTTCTCATGTCCAGTAACATAGGAGTCCATGTCTTATGTTTTCTTCATCATTATTAGATGCTTAGCTATACCAACTACCAAAATAGGCTTGACCGTAAAATTTTCACGATTTTGATCAAAAGATTGTCTGGCAACACGTCACAGCTATACGCTTCTCAAATGTCTATCATACTTCATTGGAAAGTCGAGATCTAGGCTTTCAGAAAATGTATGGTAGTCTTTGCCACTTGTTTGGTATAGATCATCAATCTTTGCGGCCCTGGCTCAAGGACTAAATATACGTACGGCTCTGCGTCTGTTAGTGACAACTCCTCATTATCCTATTCCCATCCACTCACTCCCCCAGCTCGCCTTTCCAGACGATTGCCCTCGCCTCTTCCCTATTCTGCAGCACCTCCCTTCTTTCTTCCCTTTGCTCCCCTCTTCTTCCCTCCCTTTTCTAACCTTGAGCCACCCTCCCCTTCCCTTAACCCTCTTTGCTCCTCCTTTTCTTTCCTTCACCTTCTTTCTCTCAACGCCCCAACTTTTCCCCTCCCTCATTTCCCATCTTTCTTTCCCTCACCCCTCCACCTCACTCCCTCTCCTTCCATTATTTTTCTTATCATCTTTTCTCCTTCCCTCACCTCTCCATTCCCTTCCCTTACCCTGCCCCTTCCCGCCATTACCTCATTTTTTTTTACTCCTTCCTTCACCTCTGTCTTTCCTTTCTTTCAACTCTTCTCTCCTCTCTCCTTTACCTTGATGCGAAATAAGTTCTTCAATATACCTCCATGTGCTATCACCGATAAATAATATATGTACATGCATACTTCACCAAACAGGATACCAATAACAAAAGCAAATCGTCAGACTCACAGGGATGGTGCGAGAGCCCATCTTTAGCTCGTCCTCCTGCAGCCTCACACCCCTACTGCGTCACGGCCTCAGCCCCACCCACTCCCGCACCACCACGGCAGACTGCGGGAGGGAGGGACGAGTGTTGCACCTGACTTGTAGATGAATGTTCTTTAATAGATTTAATGCTGATGTTAATTTATTTACAAATCTAACACAACCTAACCTAACCTAAGAATGATAAATGATGACCTTAACTTGTAGATGAATGTTCCTTAATAGATATAGATTGTGTTTTATACCCCTAACCTAAACTAACCTAAGAATGATAAATGATGACGTTAACATGTAATTGAATGTTCTTTAAAACCCCTTGACTGCGGATTTCCTTCAAGAAGACATCACCAAGCTACAGGAATGAAACAAAAAGTGGCTGCTATAATTCAATGAAGAAAAATGTAAAGTCATGCACCTTTGGAGGGGATATCCACCATAACAATACCAAATATGAAACACTCCACTATCCACCACAGAGGCAGAGAAAGACCTGGGAGTGTATGTTACCAGGCTACCAGTGAAAGCCAGATCTTTGCAGCGGACGGGTTAACAAAAATGTAGAGCGGTATTTATTCACTTAACCTAACCTAACCAATGCATGATAAATGATGACCGTAACTTGTCGATGAATGTTCTTTGGGAGATCTAGATTGGTATTTTTCACTTAACCTAACCTAACCAATACATGATAAATGATGACCGTAACTTGTAGATGAATGTTCTTTGGGAGATCTAGATTGGTATTTTTCACTTAACCTAACCGGTAAGTGATAAATGATGACAGATAAAAGATAAATGATGGCCTTTATTTGTAGACGAATGTTCTTTACTAGATCTAATTAGTATTTATTTATTTGTTGTATTGTGTGTCATGCACCCCAGCATTTTTGGTCTACGGTTCTGTAATGTGAGGTCTTCCAAGAACACCTCACCGTCTGACCTGCCTTCAACTTACCCGACTACCTGACTATCTGGTTATTTGACTGCCTGACAACCTAACCCTACTCAAAGCCATATAAGAAGGAAAATTAAGTAAACTGACCGGACAGGTGAGGTCTGACCTTGAGGGAGGGCAGGAGGGAGGTGCAGGCGGACCAGATGGCGCTAGAGTCGGCTGGGTCCAATATTTGTTATCTTGGTGAGCCCCGCCCAGCACCACCGTGTCGTGGCTGTATGCAGATTTTTGAAACGTCGTGTTAGTATTTATGAAGTCATGTGGCTAGTTTGGCTTACTGATTCCATTTTTGGTACGGTGGTAAGAAGTGTTGGGTTTTCGCAGAGGTAAGTCGACATAATATTATTATAACAAACAGATTTGGGTTTAAGTACATTTTTTACTCAAGTCCAAGTACGAGTACATTACGATATCACATGTCCAAGTACAAGTGCTCCGTTTTATAGCTGAACTCGAGTCCAAGTACGACTACTTTTGTACTGTACTCGAATCCAAGCACGAGCCCTTTTTACTGGTTTAACCTTAAGATTTTTTCCTGCTTTTCTACTTTTGACAAGTGGCAAACTGCCATCCCTTCTTTGCCCTGAGTCACCTCACATGACGTCAGTGTCACCTCACGCTAGGACCCAGGCCACCGAACCTTCCCAAGGCCCAAACTTAGGACACACCTTTGTTAATCCCTTACCCTGGCCTCACCTCCACCCAGGCAGGTCGTCCAACACCACACCAGCCACACGTTTGCATTTTTGTTGTGCTCGAATAAACTCAAAAGCGCTCGTACATTCTCGAGCACTTGGAGTCTGATTACAAGTACAAGTACTACGGAACTTTTGGCCCCGAATACAAGTACATCATATCATCATATTATGTACTTCAGTACGCGTACAAGTACGAATACATGTACTTGGGCCGAAACCTGATAACGAACTCCGTCGTGACAGTGATATACAAATCAACAAAATTAACTCGCCGCCCGTTGAAGAACGCGTCAAAAAAGACATACCAGCTACAGTATTGTTAGTGACGACTAATACGACGTAAAAAATCAGGCACAAGTCATGGCTGTTACTCTTTACTCCTTATATTAAAAACCATAAAAAGGAAAAAAAAGACGAACTTATCCTGAGACTATTTCCTCTTATCCTCCTCCAAATCTTCCCTTCTTCTTCCCTCCTTCTCGTTCTCTTTTCTTTTCTTCTCTCATCTGTTCTCTTTGTTTCATCTATTCTTTTCTTTTTATTTGCGCTTCTTTCCATTTCCACCTCCTCCTCTTCCTCCTAGTCCTCCTCCTCCTCCACCTCCTCCTTCTCCTCCTCCTTCCTATCGCTGGTGTATTTCTTTCTAGTGACGTTGACAGAAGCAACCCTCACAAGGCGGCATCAGCCTGGATCACGTCGCTCTGTTAGGCTGCTGTGACACCCTTCCTTTTGATACACAATTCAATCCTGATGGAATGAAGAAGGCATTGTTTTTTTGTTTTTTTCTTAAACACGTTGTAATGTTTGATAATTGCCGAAAATATTAATAACGAAACACCCGACTGCATGCCGTCAAACGCTGGATTTTTCGAACGCCGTATTAATATTCATTAACAGTTACGTGGCTAGTTTTGCCTTCTTAACAATGAAGCAAAAGGAATATATTCAAGTGCCTCGTGGAAAGGATGCTAATTTGCACTCATTCATCTGGTTAGGCAATGGCTGAGTGGTCGACGTGCGGGTGCGGTATGCTGGAGGACCCGGGTTCAAATCCCGCCCGTCACTACCAGCTGACAATTTTATACGCCTCCGCGGTGCAGTGGTTAGCGTGGCTAGCTATGAACCTGCGGGCCCGGGCTGGAATCCCGACCCGGGCAGTCGGCGTGCAGCCCACCCAGCAGTGCATCCTCCCTTTCGGGTTGATCGATAGAGGGCTACCTGGGGACACCCGGGAAGGTAAACTGTGGCAACCCGGATGTCACACTGGCCCTGTGTCCCGGGGTGATGTGTTCTTACCCACCACGGACTCAAAGGCCAATGCAACGGAGATGAGCACCGCGGGCACGCGCTGCCATGCCGTATGCCCCAAACTTTACCGTTACCTTTTATCTAACACTGACCCTCATAACGTGACCTCTACAGGGGTACACGGAGGGGTCAGGCACCAGGTCACGTGCTCCCAGGCCGCTGCAGTTGATGAGGAGGTCAGCCTCGGCGGCGGCGTCCTGGAGGGCTGCCAGGCGCCGCACCACCAGCCGCCCCCCGCGGGCCCTCACCTTCTCCAGCAGCGTGGGAGGAACCTGGCGGGCTCGGCGGTGAAGGTGCCGCAGCGACTCCCTGACCTGGGGACGGGCGGGGCGGGGCGGGGCTACTCGCCTCCTGCTGTTGCTTCTACTACTACTACTACTACTACTACTACTACTACGCTACTACTACTACTACTACTACAACTAGGCTACTACTACTACAACTAGGCTACTACTACTACTACTACTACTACTACTACTACTACTACTACTACTACTACTACTACTACTAGCACTCCCTCACCTACAATAACTACTGGTACTATAGCCACTACAATAATCATTGGCTTACAGCTAAATAACATGTCAACGTACATTAAATTGGCTCAGAAGCCCTGCCCCCTCCCTCACCCTCCCTCCAAGGCAACAATGACTCCTAAATCCAACCTCCCTTCATCAAACCAGGTTGGGTCAGGGTTTCCGGGTCAGTTTAGTGTACGGTGGCTTTAGATACACAGGGGTGTGATGCTTACTTGCAGTGGGGGCTGTACTTGGCACACTCCTGGGGGCTGAGGGAGGTGTAGGCGAGGGGGATGTGTCGCCATGGGTCCGGTGCTGGGTCGGGGGTGCTGTCGAGGGTGGTGCCTTTTTGGCCTTTCCGTTCTTCCACCACTTACAAGGCAGATCCCACGTCTCCTGCGACCATTGACTAAAAGGGACAGCAAGAGCGAAGAAGCTTTTATTAATGTAACTATCTTGTGTTGAATGAGTGAAGATACATAATAAGACGAAGTGACAATTAGTATAGGTCTGATTAGGTTGTGAGGGTAGGATCTACGGTACTTTAGGTTAGTTGAAGTTAGGCAGTGTTTGGTGTTGGTAGTGTTAGTGGGTGTGGGTACAAAAAAAGGCATAATGGAAGGGTGCGAGGCTACGATATATGTTACGTTAAGTTAGGTCTTGGTAGAGAGTTAGCGAGTGTGGGTTACAAAAAAAGGCATATGTGAAAGATTAAGTAGGTTTTATCATGAGGTGGAGAGAGATTCGTGTTTTGGTTATATTAAGATAGGCAATGTTAAGTAATGTTTGGTGTTGGCAGAGTGTTAGCACGTGAGGGTACAAAAGTAGGCATGAATGAAGGATTAGACAGGTGATGTGAGGTGAGAGGTGAGGTTACTACAAGGCTATGTTAGGTTAGGTAATGTTAGATAATGTTTGGTATTGGTAGTGTTAGTGAGTCTGGGTAATATAGGAGGGTGTATATGAAGGGTTAGCCATGTGTAGTTATGAGGTGAGGTTAGTATGTTGGTTAGGTTAGGTTAGGTAATGTTAGGTAATGTTTGGTATTGGTAGTGTTAGTGAGTCTGGGTAATATAGGTGGGTGTATATGAAGGGTTAGCCATGTGTAGTTTTGAGGTGAGGTGAGGTTAGTATATTGGTAAGGTAATGTTTGGTAATGTTAGGTAATGTTAGGTAATGTTTGGTAATGTTAGGTATTGGTAGAGTGTTAGTGAGTGTGGGTACAAAAGGAGGCATGAACGAGGGATTAAGCAGGTGAGGTGAGGCAAGTATATTGGTAAGGTAATGTTAGGTAATGTTTGGTAATGTTAGGTAATGTTAGGTAATGTTTGGTAATGTTTGGTATTGGTAGAGTGTTAGTGAGGGTGGGTACAAAAGGGATAGACCGGTTTAGTTATGAGACTATATTGATTACAAGAGTTAAGTTTGGGAATGGTCGACTTTGATAGATTTTACTGTGTGACTACAAAAGAGGGCGCCAAGGGAAAATTAGGTAGGTCTAGTTATAAAGTGACTGGGTGAGGTATTGGTTGAGTTAGGTTACGTGAGTTAGGGCTTGGCATGGCTGGTTTTGATAGAATGTAGTGCGTGTGGGTGCAAAAAACGCCGTAAGGAATGGATTACATAGGTTTAGTCTTCAGGTGAGATGAGGCGAGTATATTGGTTAGGTTAGGTTACATTACGTGAGTTTAGGCTAGACACGGTTGGTTTTGGTAGAATGTAGCGAGTGTGCAAAAGGTAGAATTAGATAGTGAAGATATGCAGCACGTTAAGTTAGGTTACGCTCGGTTATGTTCAAGGCGTTGACGAGATGGAAGGCTTAAATTAGAAGTTGAATTTGTTTATAATATGCGACCAGTGGAGTGAGGTGCGCTTATAATGGAAGCCTTGTGCAATTGTTCCCAAGTCGGACCGGTTATTGAGTTATGGTTAAGAGGCTGAAGGAAAGGCTGGGCCAGTTAATTAATGAAGAAAGCTGACAATTATGATGAAATTTATGTACGAAGAACATCTCTCTCTCTCTCTCTCTCTCTCTCTCTCTCTCTCTCTCTCTCTCTCTCTCTCTCTCTCTCTCTCTCTCTCTCTCTCTCTCTCTCTCTCTCTCTCTCTCTTTTGCGCAGTTTTGTGAGAACTACGTATTAAGTCATTTATGCACTCCAGTCTCTTAAAACAAATAGAAGTTTAGGCACTGATAGTTATATCCTTCATTACATTAAGAAACAAACAGAGAAATATACAATCATCTCGTATCCTTATGTCCTTGCTTAACGCCATAGAGTCCTTACTGATTTGAGGATGGCTAACGTTACACCGATCATTAGGGAAAGAGAAAAATATACCGGGTAATTACAGGCCCATCAGTCTAATGTTCCTAATAGGTAAGCTTCTTTTCTAAAGATTCTTTTGTTCCAAAGAGTATAAAACTGTACAACCATCTAAGAACTTAGCTGTGTAAATAGATACAACCTAGTAAAGTGTATAAAGGTAGTGACTTGAATGATATTGTGAATAATGTAATGTTTTCAGTATCTTTAATGCAAAATATGTATTTTTAGCGAATGGATGAGCTCAATGCCAAAACAAATTTCATGTTGTATTTCGTATTCAATGTGACAATAAAGTCATCTTATCTTATCTTATCTTATCTTACTCGAGGGCATAAATAGTGACAAAATGTGTCACCTTGAAAGTCACTCTAAATAAAGATTTACAACACGGCTTCCGATGCAGGAGATGCTGTTTGCCGAACCTACTGACCTTCCTCAACAACCTCTTAACAGTTTTGACGTAATCTAATCAGTGGACGTAATTTGCTTTTATTTTCAAAAGGCATTTGATAAAGCTCCACGCCGTAACATACTTTACAAACCAAACAAGTAGGTGTTTAGGGAAAGTACACGAATGGATAGCAAACCGGCTAAGCAAAAGGCAACAAAAGGTAATGATTAATGGAGCTCCTAAGAGTGAGCCAGCCTGTCAGCATTGTCACGAAAGCTGGCGGGGTGGACTCGCTGGCCTGGCACCACTGGTTGGCTGATGGTCTCTGCGCCGCTGACTGGGCTGTTTTACTAGACCTGACCTGCGGCAAATGTCGCTTGGCTTGACGTAGTAGTCTACTATCTCTCGCATCGTGACACCTCTTTATTTCAGCACTGTTGACATCTAAATGTAGTTACTCTAATAATTTATTTCTAATGTACGCAATATATATATATATATATATATATATATATATATATATATATATATATATATATATATATATATATATATATATATATATATATATATATATATATATATATATATATATATATATATATATATATATATATATATATATATATATATATATATATATATATATATATATATATATATATATATATATATATATATACATTCACCGCGAGATGGACAACGCGGGGTCGAAGACCCACGCCACCACTCGGATTTTTGAGTCACCGCCGAGTGGGTGAAATCTACAAACATGCTGTCCTGAAGACCACCCATCAACCCGGACTCTAGAGGAAGCCGTCCAAGCGAATCAAGAACGAGTTCCGGGGGGCAGCATGAGCCAATGCAAGATGGCGCCACTATAAACACTCGCCTGCGCCAGAATAGGCCAGTCATTCTACGTCATTTTTGGGTCGAACCCACCACAAATTGCAATAGTAATGAAACATGCATTTTTCAATGTCAAATTTAGTGGAGAATGACATACTAAAAATCAAGGAAAATCGAAGCATTGGAACATTTCCAAATTTTGCAATCATTAAGAGAAGGTTTGAAGAAAAAAAATCTGCATAAAATTTTCAGTGTATATTCTAGTCTAGACAAACAACTGTATACATGTTACATTACGACACCGGCATTCACCTTAGCTAAATTAAGATGACCATGACCAAGGATCAAGAGTTGAATGAACTGAGAGTCAAGTCTAATCATGTTGCCAAGACATCTCCATGTACCAGACCACACTGACAAATGTTTATTCATCTTCAGGACCAGCAAGAGCGCATTCTTCTTCTGGATCACTTTCTGGTTCTGGCAAGGTCACATCAGAACAGTGAAGTCCTTTGCATTCACTGCAGGCGGAAGAGCATTCCAGGTTGTACTTGCGACAGCTGCATCGTCGGGTGCTGCAGTCTGTATTGCAGCCACAGTGGATGGCATCTAGCAGGTAATCTGGAGCAGGCTTCATCTCGGTCATAACGGGAACCATTCTCTCGTCACGGATAGCCCATCCCCAACCATTGGCATCCATGCCAACTCCTTGCCACTGCTGAACCTGAACATACACCCGTAGGCAATGTTGCTTTGCAGATGCTGATGTAGGGGGCAGGGTACGAGGCTCAACTCTGACAGTGCTTGTTGAAACCTTCTGGCAGAAGCGCTGAAGCCTTAGTATGTCCAGTGTTTCCCCGGGCTGGCCATTGTACAAGCAAACCACGGCATTCTCTCCAGCTGTCATGACATCCTCTTTCGACGCTCCAGGAGTGTTGAACGTTGCCAAAAGCCCAGAGAAATACGCACTGGAGTTCAGCTTCTTCAAAGCTGCTGATTTGCCAATGGAGTACAGTCTTGACGTGGTATCACAACCCAGGAGTCCATGTGCCACAAGGAGCTTGTCACACACATGGCGTCCAAGTGTCTTTTGCACTTGCTCGATATTCCAACATCTTGCTTGCCTCCTTGACGTCAGCTTAGGCTCAGGTCGGAAGAACAGGTTGTGTGATGTGGGCCCTGCACGACTACATAGGAGAACAAGAAGATCGGTGTCATCGCCAACTACCACGGTGTCCTTGGTGTTTGCACATGCAATGGCTGTCTCCACTATGATGACATCTGCATCTGCCCTGGCATGAAGAACATCGTTGTGCTGCCGTTGAAGGTCATCACTCAGTAGATTGATGAAGCTTTGTTTATTTGTTTGGTTGGCAAGGAAGTCATCTTTCTTCATAGTACATACCATGTCCTTTGTGAAGTTGACAAGGGGACTGCTGTGAGATCGAACGCGCCTGCTGTGCGCTACATCTTTGGTGGAGGGTGCGCTCACATATCCATCAAACACTATGACAGCTTTACCATACCTGTCTCCAACTTATCGTATGTAGTGACTGGAGATTCCTTCATAGGTCTCGCCAAAATTCCAAGGAATTCTGTGTAGCAATGCCCCACCATCCAGAACATATTGCACATTCTGTGGCAGCACTGTGTTGCGAACGGCAAGGGGGAGTTGTTTCCAAATGGCCTCGGCTAGCGCTGGCTTGTCGGCCTCAAGCAGGATATCAATGGTCTGAAACAGTGCTGGTGGGTAACTGCATAGTTCGTACTTGAAGACATCAGTGAGGTCATCACAGCGTGATCCTGCCGTACTCAAACGTTGGAACAACAGTTGTGGATCTATCAGAACAGATTCTTTGCCATTTTTCACTGATGAACGTGTGTCTAAAGTCACAACCTGATTTTTTTTCTTGAACGTGTGATCAAGAACCTTTTTGCCAACCATTCCATCTAAGATCTTCCTGCCCACTGACGCTGCTTGGTCAGCATTGACCGAATCTCCAGCTGTGATGCCAGTGTCAATGCTTTGCAGAGTTGGATCGTTTCCAAAGGGATCCTTTGATGACAGGTAGCCAATGAGTTTGTGCGTGTCATCTGTGTCCCGTGCTTGTCGAGCTGCTCTTTGTTCTTTGTGCTGGTCACTGGTCCCATACGGCACTGATGTGTAGTCTTGCAAGGCCATGTTGACCTCTGCACATATGGGGTGGACAGCAGCCACGTGATCCTTTGCGACTCGCTCATGCCATGGCCCCTTGTCAGTCCCCCTGTGGTTTTCACACTTCTCATGAGCACTTGCTCGATCAGAAGATCTGTGGACAAGCCGGCCCAGTACCGATCTGAGCGCCGCACTACGTGATATCCATTCTGGAACTGGTGGTGGACCTCGGGGTGCTGAATAGACAGTTGTGCCAGTCGCTGCAGGTAGACGTAAATAGATTTGGTGTAGAGATTGTGGCCTGCAGCTGCCAGGTAGGGCAACATGTCGTGCAAAGCGTGCACGTGCAGACGCCAGTCACCAGTGCGTTCCGACCTCAGGAATGTCCTCAATATGTCAATCATGTCCATGTATTGCAGCCATAGCTGTGCAGTACGTAGATCCTTCATCGATTGTCGGGCAACATTCATGATGTCACGAACAGAGTCCAGAACCGGGGCTGAAAGGATATCTTCAGTAGAACACTCACCCTTCATCAATGAATCATACAGGTCTCGCAGCTCACACAGGTCAATTGGTCCAGCTCCCACACTTTGCGACCCTGACTCGGTATCATGTGGATCTATGGCTGCCTGTGCATCATCTATGCTTTGCATTATCTCGTCTTCACTTGGTTCGTCATCTTCTACAATACCCTGAGGACCATCATTCTTAGCCTGCGAACAAGTAGGCAC
The DNA here is from genome assembly GCF_024679095.1 of Eriocheir sinensis. Lineage (NCBI taxonomy): Eukaryota > Metazoa > Arthropoda > Malacostraca > Decapoda > Varunidae > Eriocheir > Eriocheir sinensis. The sequence continues at coordinate 99,384 of NW_026111563.1, read as the reverse complement.
TAGCGTACCAAGTATCCTTTCTGCGAGGAGAGTGTTCAGTGCTGCATCAACCAAGAGATGCCCACGGATAGCTCGGTCATATGCCTTGCCAGACAGCATGTGCATTACAGTGTTCTCGGCATACACCAGTTCCAGAACAGAGCGCAGTCCAGATCCTGACATGATATTTCCAATACTCCCCAAGAAGCTCATCAACGTGTGGAAGCCCCCCATGCGCAGTACAATCTTACGCAAGTCACTGCCCTCCGATTGACTTTCGATGATGTTTGACATCTTTTGAGAAATGTGAAAGAAATAACAAAAGCACTGTTATAACAAAAAATGTTATGCCATTTCTATTAGCGTATTTTCGTGCATAACTTTCAAAAAGTGGTTGCTCGAAATGAATGTGTTCCAATGCCTCGAATTTCCTTGACTTTTACTATGTTATTACATGGGTCAAAAGAAGCAAAAATGCCAAGTTTCATTACTATTGCAATTTGTGGTGGGTATATCCATAAAATGACTGGCCTAGAACGGGCTGGGCCGACCATCAGGCCCCACCTGGAAGAAGCCTTGGGCCGACCATCAGGCCCCACCAGGAAGATGCCTACCGGCGCAACAGGCAACGACGTTAAAAAAAAAAAAAATATATATATATATATATATATATATATATATATATATATATATATATATATATATATATATATATATATATATATATATATATATATATATATATATATATATATATATATATATATATATATATATATATATATATATATATATATATATATATATATATATATATATATATATATATATATACGATAAAGAAGACACAAGGAGAGTACAATAAAGACCGACGAGAACGAGAAGCAGGAGATGAGAAAATTATAACTTTGGCGAATAAAATAAGAAGTGAAGAAACAAACAAAACGACACAATGAATATAGTTAAAATATTGAACAAAAAAAAATGCAAATGAGGTTTTAATGAAGGCCAGCCGCAGCAACAAGAATGAAAGGCCAGACAAAGATAAAATTAAAACCGTGAAGGAATAACTGAAGAAACAATTGGAAGGCAGGAAAATGCAAAGCGAAAAGGAACGGTACTACGAAAACAAGGAGACTTGGAGACGAAAGAAAGGTAAAGAAATATTTGAAATAGTAAGTTATAAATTAAAAGAAAAGAGGATGGCTTGACAAATATATACATTAAAGAAAAAAGCAAATGTAGAAGCATTTCCTCCTGTTACGTCTTCGTTACAAAATTACTCTTACGAATAGGAACTAGATGTTGATATGAATATATGGACGTAAAGCATATGTAATGTCCTTACCATTTCATATTCTACTAAATTATTATTGGTAATCATAGGTGCACATTTTTTAACAGGTCCTTCAGGAAGATGGCGGTATATTCTTTGCCAGCCTTCCCTTAAGATGAACACACCTACTTACACTCACTTGACAAGCCTTGTGGCCCTGGGGCTGGCTAGCGAGGAACACAGCCAACACAAATAGCACCCGGCAGGGCCTGCAGCACCTGAGCAACAAGTAATACCTAGCCTGGTGCTTCGCCACCGGCCGCTTCGCCTGGGGGTGGATCAGCAAGTGTTATAAAATTGATCGTTCAACCATTGATCAGCGGGTAGATGTGTGTGGCTTCTCTCTCACTGCAAAACTTCGACATATTGGCCGGGAAAACACTCCACGGTAAGATAAATGCGGCAAACTAATACAAATAGGGGACTTTCAAAGCTTTCATTATGTAGGGGGAAGCGCAGTACCAATGGATTTCCGTGACTGTGACTACTACGGCGACTACGACTACACTACGATTGATAATAATAATAATAATAATAATAATAATAATAATAATAATAATAATAATAATAATAGTAATAATAATAATGATAATAATAATAATAATAATAATAATAATAATAATAATAATAATAATAATAATAATGATAATGATAATAGTAATTAGTTGAGAGTATTGCTTATTGCATTTTATTATTTTACAAGGAAAAAAAAACTTCTACAGTGTTATGCTCGTATCAGTCTCCCTGAGTTGGCGAATGAACACACTTTAAACACGTGTATTTTTACCATAGATTGTTTCTACATAAAGTTGAGTTTAATGACAAATTCAAGTATTTTCAAGGTAATGTGATAACGAGTAAATTGATCACATCCGCGCCAGAAGATACGAGAGACTCATGCCGTACAAAATGTAAATCAAGTCTGGCAAACTAAAGGGACGGAGCAACATAAAAAAGCAAGCATGCGATGAAAATAGCGACATAACTTGAACATAAGATTTTATTTATTTATTTATTTTATCTATTTTATTCATTTATATTTTTTACGTGTTCGCCTATAGCTCCGGTAGGCTTTCTTCAGGGGCCTGGCTCGTCATGGCGAGGGCAATTTTTATAGTGGCGCCATTAATTCTTGGCTCATGCTGTTCCCCGGAACTCATTCTTGATTCACCTGGACGGTTTTTTCCTGATGGTTGGTCTTCAGGACAGCATGTGGGTAGTCTTCATTAGGCCACTCGGCGGTGACTAAAAAATCCCAGACGGTAGCGTGCGGATTCGAACCAGAGTTGTCCGGTACGCGGTGAATGCGGGGCCAGCACGCTAATCACTCAGCCACCGCCTACCCTAATAAGTAAATAGTAAATAGTGACAAGTTTGATTTGAATAAGAGGTAAATAGTGCCAAGGTGGAGTTTAATATGAGCAAAATAGTGACAAGGTGGAGTTTGATAAAAGCAAAATAGTGCCAAGTTGGAGTTTAATATGAGCAAAATAGTGACAAGGTGGAGTTTGATAAAAGCAAAATAGTAACAAGGTGGAGTTTAACCCTAGAACACTAACCTTAGAAAAAGTCACACCACTACTAACCATGGGTACATCATACCCGATTTTGAAAAAAAAATAAATAAAATTAAATGTAAAGTTTTAATGGAATAAAGTTACATGAAGGGACTTCAAACTTTGTATCTTGACTTAACATTAAGAAGAACTGAAAAACGTATTGTTTTGGTATGAAAATCAGGTACTGAAAAATATTACTAAAAATAGGAAAAATGTTCAAAAATTTCAAAAAAAAAATTTCATAAAAAAAATTATCATCCGATGGCTTCCAAACTTCTTGTATGGCCTCCCAGGTCCTGTGATCCACTGCACAGGTGATCACTAAAAAAGTACGTAAACAATATCCTAGGGATATGTACAACACCCTGTATCACCAACCATGGGTATGCCGCACCCGAATGTAGGCCTACAACAAAGGTGAGCAGAGAGAGCGAGACAACGTGACCTTCCCCTACACTGTCAAGCGGGCACATGAAGCTACTGAGGAGGTGGGTACCCTCAGAGCACCGGAACCATATACAATGGCAATGACGTCATTCGCTTCGGGTACCTCATACCCATGGTTAGCGTTCTAGGGTTAATATGAGCAAAATAGTAACAAGGTGGAGTTTGATATGAGCAAAATAGTGACAAGGTGGACTTTAACATGAGCAAAATAGTAACAAGGTGGAGTTTGATAAAAGTAAAATAGTAACAAGGTGGAGTTTAATATGAGCAAAATAGTGCCAAGTTGGAGTTTAATAAGGCAAAAATAGTGCCAAGTTGGAGTTTAATAAGGCAAAAATAGTGCCAAGTTGGAGTTTAATAAGGCAAAAATAGTGCCAAGTTGGAGTTTAATAAGACCAAAATAGTGACAAGTTGGAGTTTAATAAGACCAAAATAGCGACAAGTTGGAGTTTAATAAGACCAAAATAGCGACAAGTTGGAGTTTAATAAGACCAAAATAGTGACAAGTTGGAGTTTAATAAGACCAAAATAGTGACAAGTTGGAGTTTAATAAGACCAAAATAGTGACAAGTTGGATTTAAATCATAAGAACAATATAGTCACAAAAGTTTAATTTCACTGATAATAAGAGTAATAAGAGACAAATTCAATTACATATAACTGTGACAAGCGTTATGTCTAGTTCAAGGGAAGACTTTAAAACTTTGTACGGAATGAGCAGCACTGTACTTATTGGCCCATCAGTCTGGAGCCAACACTACCTCCAGAGAGAGGGACCGGTGCCTGCAGTGTTCGCCTGTACATCGAAGCAGCTCCGCGTCCCTCATTATCATAACACAACGAACACTGCCACCAATTTCCTGTTACATAACTCGAGTGACTACACAAACGGCTACACGTGGAAATAGACATGACATGAAACTAGTAAATCAATAAGTTGGCCGTGCTATTACTCATCACGCGGAAAGCATCAGCGATAACATTTCTTGTATAGAGGGGCTATAAAACCACTTCAACGGGAACACTTCATCCTAAACCTAAATCGAGAAGCTGAAGATATTCTCATCCCGCCGAAGGTCACGTCCCAGCTGCGGAGGCGAAGGGCTTGGCGAGGCACACTTGGCGGCGTCCCTGGGTAGGCTGGCTTCCGGCGCAATTAGTGTTGTTTGGTCTACGCCACGACGGGGTGGACTGGCTGGCGGAGAACAGGCTTTAGGGCAGACTCCAAGACATGGCCGCTTAGAGGGTGGAGGGGAGGCGAAGCCATCAGTGAATATTTAGCATTATATTCCCACATATTGAATAGTTTGTGATAGTGTTCTCGAGTGTGTTTTTTGTTTTTATAAAAACGCTGCTTTGTGAGAGAGAGAGAGAGAGAGAGAGAGAGAGAGAGAGAGAGAGAGAGAGAGAGAGAGAGAGAGAGAGAGAGAGAGAGAGAGAGAGAGAGAGAGCACACTATAATCAAAATGAGCCTATATCTAACACTCATATAATCAAAGTGCCTATCCATATATATTTGATGAGAGCTAACAATACTGAGGAGAAACATTGGTTTACAGGGCCTGAAGAGAGGGTGCTGACGGCCTGGACAGCACCCACACGAGTCCCGCCACACCCACGGACAGCACCAGCACCGTAGTCAGCAGCAGCACCACCGGCCAGCGCAGCCCTGGACCAATCGTTGACATCTTAGCCAAATCATCCACTGGATGAGTCGGGGTGGGCTCGAAGTTTGCGGCGCGATTCTCCAGGAGCAGCCTCTCCACCATCACCCACACAACCACGCAGAGCGCCGCCACCATCCCGGTCACCACCACGGGCAGTATGACTACTCTGCATGGTAATTTCCTTATGTTCTTGTAGGTTTTCGAGCACAGGGGGGTAGAAATATATTCTGGTGTTCCTTCACTCATCTCCCCAGCTCTACTGGTGTCCGTCAGGCTGGGAGTAAGGGCCTTGTCTGATCACCCCTCCTCTCCTCCCACGGCGGGCGGGCGTTGGCTGCCTCTCAGAGATTCGCTCAAAACAGGCTCGAACGTTAATGGTTTCGAATCCAACTAGGCCACAAGATTATTGTTATCTACAGGCGTGATAAGTGAACAGGACTGAATGTGTGCACTATTCCACTGCAGGATAGTAGTAACAAGTGTCCCGACACACACACACACACACACACACACACACACACACAAAGCTTCGTAGTCCAATGGTAAGCACACTTGCCTCACAACCGAGAGGTCCTGGATTCGGTTCCCGGGCGGAATGGAGATGAATGGGCACTCTCCTAGAATTCATAACTCTGTTAAGCCAGTGAATAGGCACTCGGTGTCAGTCGAGGATTGAGTCCTTCCTCCCGGGTGTAGGGTGTGGTGTAATGTTCCAGCCTTGCGCAGAGATATCACCAGAGCTCCAAGATCGTTCAGGGAGGGTACTGTCTGGCGATCGAGAGTCTAGCGCGTTATCAGACCATAGCGAATCACACACCACGGAAGTGGTGTAGTGGATAATCCTGCATTCTTGCAGACTGAGGTTCGTGCCTTGCTAGGTCAGAAAGTTGTTTTTTCGCTGACAAGAAAGGATACTGATTCCCTTTGAGCAAGGAGGAATGGGGATGAGGTCCCAGCTTTGCTTTGGTTGTATGAGCTCCAAAGCACTTTCCGGTGGTTAAAGGATGGATGATAGTACAACCATGGGGGTAGGATGGGAGGAGAGGCCGAGGAGCGGAGAAAGTAGGTCACTCTGGTCGGCCGGCGGCCATACTGGGACTGGCAGAAAGCAGGTGACAGCCGCCGCTCCCTTGCCCAGCCCTGACCTGACCATACACTAGACTTGACCCAACCCTGGCTACTCTCTTCATTCATTCATTAAGCATACAATGAGCCTGGATGGACGTGTCAACGTGTGTGAAGGAAAAACTTGAAGAAAGATGCCTGTCAGTTGTTCTGCTTATGGTGGCACAGCAAGACTTTTTTTGAGAAGGTAACGCATATGGGAGGATACAATAATACTTATAATTGCATAGTTAGACAACTTTCTGCTGTCTATTAGAAGTTACTGGTAAATAATGATATGCTAGATATTGCGAGTGGTAACCGCCTCCCCCAGAAATCTGTACCAATACTAACTGTAGGACCCAGCCAGTAAGGATGCAGTGTCTCAGCATTCTGTAAACATTATAAACACTTCTCTAGTGAAAAGCGGATTTAAAGATGAAACAACTATAGCAAGTGCAGATAAAAAAGAGGAATGGCTACGTGTACATTTCTAGTGGTGCACACCTATCAAAGTGCTCCAACAAAACTGTTGCCTACCTCGCCGGCTTAGTCGATTACAGTCTTGGAAGATCTTTTCATAGCGAGGCAGCACAAAAACTCCACATTTCACACTGGGGAGAGTGGACTTCCATAACGTGACAAATGCAGTTTAATGCTGGGATCACACATCCGCGATTTCGCTCTGCGAAGGTTGGCGATTTTGAAAATTTTCGAAATCGACATATACGCTCGACATCGTAGCGACGTCCCTGCGATTAGTCGCAATAATCGCGCGGTAAAGTTCGCACGACTTGCGGGTGCCGGCCCGTCGCGCGAACATTTTGAAATGTTCAAAAAGTTCGCAGAAAGTCTGCGATATTGGCCAAATCGCACGATTATTCGCACGGTTAAGCGAGAGACCATCGCAGTATGCGCTCCCATACCCTCGTCAAACCCAAGGGGTCGCGGTGTATGCGAGCGTATAATTATGCGAGCGACTTTGTACGCTGCTTCGGGAAGCGAGATGGCAGCGAGAGAGCGGGAGGGTGTGAAAAACCGTTGGCGAGCGACCGCTCGCCCGCACTCAACACTATCCTGCCACACGCCGCTACCCTGCCCACCTGAAAAATAATAGCCTGATTTTCATGAATTTATAATAAAAGCATATTATTCCTAACTGCTAAATAATAGCTTAGTATTCATGAATGGTAAATAATAGAATAGTATTCCTATTTTTTTTTTTACAGCTAAGGAGACAGTTCAAGGGCGTAAAGAAAAATATCAAATAAAGCCCGCTACTCACTGCTCCTGAATAGAGGTCAAAGGAGTGTCCAAAACGAGAGGTCAATTTCGGGAGGAGAGGTGTCCTGATACCCTCCTCTTGAAAGAGTTCAAGTCGTAGGCAAAATAATACCCTTGTGTTCATAAATTACGGGTAGGCGGTGGCTGAACGGATAGCAAGACGGCCCCGCGTTCAGGAGGAAGCGAGTTCAATCCCCGACCGGTGCCACCAAGCTGGGATTTTTCAGCCGCCGCCGAGTGGCTTAAAACTACCCACATGCTGTCCAGAAGATCACCTATCAACCCGGACTCTAGATTCTAAGATTAAAGATGAGCTCCGGGAGGGTAGCATGAGCCAATGCAAGATGGCGCCACTATAAACACTCGCTTGCGCCAGAAAGGGCTGGGCCGACCATCAGGACCCACCGGGAAGAAGCCTTGGACCGACCATCAGGATCCACCGTGAAGAAGCCTACCGGCGCAATAGGCCACGACGTAAAAAAAAAAAAAAAAATAGAATAGTGTTCCTAACTGCTAAATAATAGCCTACTAAGGATTTCAGAGGCTGTGCGGCCTCGTTTTTTGGGAATAATATCGCAACGAACAATCGTATCGGTACGAGATTTTGCGACAGTGTATTTCACACACTGCCTTAATTTTTAAGGGTATCGCCAACCGCCACAAGTAGAGAATAAAGGCACTTGTCCCTATACCAAGAGGGTAAAGTCATCAGTGTCAGGCAAAGATACGAACACAACTACCAGAGGCTCCGCCCACCTTGTTCCTCTTCCTCCATCTCCGCCTCCTCCTTCTCCCTCAATCTCTCTCTCTCTCTCTCTCTCTCTCTCTCTCTCTCTCTCTCTCTCTCTCTCTCTCTCTCTCTCTCTCTCTGGAAGATACATACTCGAGAATGATTTTTTTTTTCAATTAAGGCATGCTTGATGTGATACTGGGACTTTAATTTTGAGCATAGTGATACACATCTGGGCCGTGGACGTAATGACATGTGAGAGTAGGGTGAGGTGGTAAATGATGACTACCATGATTGATGGTAGAACGATTGCTCGCTTGTATTTGTTTCTCTCTCGTTTGTTTTTTGTTGTTTTCCTTTTTGCTACCTTTCTTCGTCACCTGACTTTGACTCGCGGCACCAGTCGTCAAGTGTACCAGAGAGAAGATAAAATGGCCACTAAGATACAGCACTGTCGCCATGGCTGCAGAAATGCGTTTGTCACGCGACTTGAATATTCTTGTTTGTATCCTTAGTAAACCAAGAGTGTCCTTGCCATCACTATATTGTATAAAGTTCCTTATTAATATAAGCCTCATAACCCAGTGTCCCTCATCCACACTCAGTGATTCACTTTTAGTAGTACCTCAAACATTTTATACCTTCGCAATTCTTCCCGTTACCATACTTTCAGCTCTTCCCTGACAATAAAATTAATAGCACCACTATAATTTGGCGATAAGAGCACCATTACTTTTATCAGTAGGTACATGCTATACAATAGCCCTACGAAAACGTACACCATAAACCACCAAACCACTACGCTACCAATAGTTACGGAGGTAATTAGGCTATGTAAGTAACACGTTACCCTACTCTCAACTTTATTTAAAGGATGCCTATCAGTATTAGAAAGAGTATATAACGCCACTACAATTAATGCATGCCTTTCATTCATTATAGTTACGAAGCTACATGAGAGAGAGAGAGAGAGAGAGAGAGAGAGAGAGAGAGAGAGGAGAAGGAGGAGGCGGGAGATGGAGGGAAGAGGAACAAGGTGGGCGGAGCCTCTGGTAGTTGTGTTCGTATCTTTGCCTGACACTGATGACTTTACCCTCTTGGTATAGGGACAAGTGCCTTTATTCTCTACTTGTGGCGGTTGGCGATACCCTTAAAAATTAAGGCAGTGTGTGAAATACACTGTCGCAAAATCTCGTACCGATACGATTGTTCGTTACGATATTATTCCCAAAAAACGAGGCCGCACAGCCTCTGAAATCCTTAGTAGTATTCATGAAT